>NW_027254802.1:5000-172077 GCF_044704955.1 Pristiophorus japonicus | reverse complement strand
AGGTATGTGGGGGGTGGGTATATGGAGGAGAAGATGGGTATGTGGGGGTGGGTATATGGGGAGAAGGTGGGTATGTGGGGGAGGGTATTATGGGAAGAAGGTGGGGTATGTGGGGTTGGGTATATGGAGAGAAGGTGGGTATGTGGGGGTGGGTATATGGGGAGAAGGTGGGTATGTGGGGGTGGGTATATGGGGAGAAGGTGGGTATGTGGGGGTGGGGTATATGTGGAGAAGGTGGGTATGTGGGTGTGGGTATGTGGGGGTGGGTATATGGGGAGAAGGTGGGTATGTGGGGGTGGGTATATGGGGAGAAGGTGGGTATGTGGTGGTGGGTATATGGGGAGAAGGTGGGTATGTGGGGGTGGGTATATGGGGAGAAGGTGGTATGTTGGGGTGGGTATATGGGGAGAAGGTGGGTATGTGGGGGGTGGGTATATGGGGAGACGGTGGGTATGTGGGAGTGGGTATATGGGGAGAAGGTGTGTATGTGGAGGTGGGTATATGGGGAGAAGGTGGGTATGTGGGGGTGGGTATATGGGGAGACGGTGTAGGTGGATATGGGTGATGGGGAGAAAGTGGGTATGTGGAGGTGGATATATGGGGAGAAGGTGGGTATGTGGGGGTGGGTGTATGGGGAGAAGGTGGGTATGTGGGGTGGGTATATGGGGAGAAGGTGGGTAGTGGGGTGGGTATATGGGCGAGATGTGGGTATGTGGGTGTGGGTATATGGGGAGACGGTGGTATGTGGATATGGGTATATGGGAGAGAAAGTGGGTATTGTGGAGGTGGATATATGGGGAGAAGGTGGGTATGTGGGGGGGGGTGTATGGGGAGAAGGTGGGTATGTGGGGGTGGGGTATATCGGGAGAAGGTGGGTATGTGGGGGTGAGTATATGGGGAGAAGGTGGGATGTGGGGGTGGGTATATGGGGAGAAGGTGGGTATGTGGGGTGTGTATATGGGGAGAAGGTGGGTATGTGGGGGTGGTATATGGGGAGAAGGTGGGTATGTGGGGGGGGTATATGGGGAGAAGGTGGTATGTGGGGGTGGGTATATGGGAGAAGGTGGGTATGTGGGGGTGGGTATATGGGGAGAAGGTGGGTACTGTGGTGGTGGGTATATGGGGGAGAAGATGAGTATGTGGGGGTGGGTATATGGGGAGAAGGTGGGTATGTGGGGGTGGGTATATGGGTAGAAGGTGGGTATGTGGGGGTGGGTATATGGGGAGAAGGAGTGTATGTGGGGGTGGTATATGGGGAGAAGGTGGGTATGTGGGGGTGGGTATATGGGGAGAAGGTAGGTATGTGGGGGTGGGTATATGGGAGAAGATGGGGTATGGTGGGGTGGGGTATATGGGGAGAAGGTGGGTATGTGGGGGTGGGTCTCTGGGAAGAAGGTGGGTATGTGGGGTTGGGTATCAGGAGAGAAGGTGGGTATGTGGGGGTGGGTATATGGGGAGAAGGTGGGTATGTGGGGGTGGGTATATGGGGAGAAGGTGGGTATGTGGGGTGGGTATATGTGGAGAAGGTGGGTATGTGGGTGTGGGTATGTGGGGCGTGGGTAATATGGGGAGAGAAGGTGGGTATGTGGGGGTGGGTAATATGGGGAGCAGGTGGGTATGTGGTGGTGGGTATATGGGGAGAAGGTGGGAATGTGGGGGTGGGTATATGGGGAGAAGGTGGGTATGTTGGGTGGGTATATGGGGAGAAGGTGGGTATGTGGGGGTGGGTATCTGGGGAGACGTGGGGTATGTGGAGGTGGGTATATGGGGGAGAAGGTGTGTATGTGGAGGTGGGTATATGGGGAGAAGGTGGGTATGTGGGGTGGGTATATGGGGAGACGGTGGGTCTGTGGATATGGGTTATGGGGAGAAAGTGGGTATGTGGAGGTGGATATATGGGGAGAAGGTGGGTATGTGGGGGTGGGTGTATGGGGAGAAGGTGGGTATGAGGGGGTGGGTATATGGGGAGAAGGTGGGTATGTGGGGGTGGGTATATGGGGAGAAGGTGGGTATGTGGGGGTGGGTATATGGGGAGAAGGTGGGTATGTGGGGGTGGGTATATGGGGAGAAGGTGGGTATGTGGGGGTGGGTATATGGGGAGCAGGTGGGTATGTGGGGGTGGGTATATGGGAGACGGTGGGTATGTGGAGTGGGTATATGGTGAGAAGGTGGGTATGTGGAGGTGGGTATATGGGGAGAAGGTGGGTATGTGGGGGTGGATATATGGGGAGAAGTTGCGTATGTGGGGGTGGGTATATGGGGAGAAGTTGGGAATGTGGGCGTGGGTATATCGGGAGAAGGTGGGTATGTGGGGTTGGGTATACGGGGAGAAGGTGGGTATGTGGGGGTGGGTATACGGGGAGAAGGTGTGTATGTGGGGGTGGGTATACGGGGAGAAGGTGGGTATGTGGGGTGGGTATACGGGGAGAAGGTGGGTATGTGGGGGTGGGTATACGGGGAGAAGGTGGGTATGTGGGGGTGAGTATACGGGGAGAAGGTGGGTATGTAGGGGTGGGTATATGGGGAGAAGGTGGGTATGTGGGGGTGGGTATATGGGGAGAAGGTGGGTATGTGGGGGTGGGTATACGGGGAGAAGGTGGGTATGTGGGGGTGGGTATACGGGGAGAAGGTGGGTATGTGGGGGTGGGTATACGGGGAGAAGGTGGGTATGTGGGGGTGGGTATACGGGGAGAAGGTGGGTATGTGAGGGTGGGTATACGGGGAGAAGGTGGTTATGTGGGGGTGGGTATACGGGGAGAAGGTGGGTATGTGGGGGTGAGTTTATGGGGAGAAGGTGGATATGTGGGGGTGGGTATATGGGGAGAAGGTGGGTATGTGGGGGTGGGTATATGAGGAGAAGGTGGGTATGTGGGGGTGGGTATATGGGGAGAAGGTGGGTATGTGGGGGTGGGTATATGGGGAGAAGGTGGGTATGTGGGGGTGGGTATATGGGGAGACAGTGGGTATGTGGAGGTCGGTATATGGGGAGAAGGTGGGTATGTGGGGGTGGGTATATGGGGAGAAGGTGGGTATGTGGGGGTGGGTATATGGGGAGAAGGTGGGTATGTGGGGGTGGGTATATGGGGAGAAGGTGGGTATGTGGGGGTGGTTATATGGGGAGAAGGTGGGTATGTGGGGGTGGGTATATGGGGAGAAGGTGGGTATGTGGGGGTGGGTATATGGGGAGAAGGTGGGTATGTGGGGGTGGTATATGGGGAGAAGGTGGGTATGTGGGGGTGGGTATATGTGGAGAAGGTGGGTATGTGGGGGTGGGTATATGGGAAGAAGGTGGGTATGTGGGGGTGGGTATATGGGGAGAAGGTGGGTATGTGAGGGTGGGTATATGGGGAGAAGGTGGGTATGTGGGGGTGGGTATATGGGGAGAAGGTGGGTATCTGGGGGTGGGTATATGGGGAGAAGGTGGGTATGTGGTGGTGGGTATATGGGGAGACGGTGGGTATGTGGAGGTGGGTATATGGGGAGAAGGTGGGTATGTGGAGGTGGGTATATGGGGAGAAGGTGGGTATGTGGGGGTGGTATATGGGGAGAAGGTGGGTATGTGGGGGTGGGTATATGTGGAGAAGGTGGGTATGTGGGGGTGGGTATATGGGAAGAAGGTGGGTATGTGGGGGTGGGTATATGGGGAGAAGGTGGGTATGTGAGGGTGGGTATATGGGGAGAAGGTGGGTATGTGGGGGTGGGTATATGGGGAGAAGGTGGGTATCTGGGGGTGGGTATATGGGGAGAAGGTGGGTATGTGGTGGTGGGTATATGGGGAGAAGGTGGGTATGAGGGGGTGGGTATATGGGGAGACGGTGGGTATGTGGAGGTGGGTATATGGTGAGAAGGTGGGTATGTGGAGGTGGGTATATGGGGAGAAGGTGGGAATGTGGGGGTGGGTATATGGGGAGACGGTGGGTATGTGGAGGTGGGTATATGGGGAGAAGGTGGGTATGTGGAGGTGGGTATATGGGGAGAAGGTGGGTATGTGGGGGTGGGTATATGGGGAGAAGGTGGGTATGTGGGGAGAAGGTGGGTATGTGGGGTTGGGTATATGGAGAGAAGGTGGGTATGTGGGGGTTGGTTTCTGGGGAGAAGGTGGGTATGTGGGGGTGGGTATATGGGGAGAAGGTGGATATGTGGGGGTGGGTATATGTGGAGAAGGTAGGTATGTGGGGGTGGGTATATGGGGAGAAGGTGGGTATGTGGGGGTGGGTATATGGGGAGAAGTTGAGTATGTGGGGGTGGGTATATGGGGAGAAGGTGGGTATGTGCGGATGGGTATATGGGGAGAAGGTGGGTATGTGGGGGTGGGTATATGGGGAGAAGGTGGATATGTGGGGGTGGGTATATGGGGAGAAGGTGGGTATGTGGGGGTGGGTATATGGGGAGAAGGTGGGTATGTGGGGGTGGGTATATGGGGAGGTGGGTATGTGGAGGTGGGTATATGGGGAGAAGGTGGGTATGTGGGGGTGGGTATGTGGGGAGAAGGTGGGTATGTGGGGGTGGGTATATGGGGAGAAGGTGGGTATGTGGGGGTGGGTATATGGGGAGAAGGTGGGTATGTGGGGGTGGGTATATGGGGAGAAGGTGGGTATGTGGGGGTGGGTATGTGGGGAGAAAGTGGGTATGGGGAGAAGGTGGGTATGTGGGGGTGGGTATATGGGGAGAAGGTGGGTATGTGGGAGTGGGTATATGGGGAGAAGGTGGGTATGTGGGGGTGGGGGTATGTGGGGGTGGGTATGTGGGGAGAAGGTGGGTATGTGGAGGTGGGTATATGGGGAGAAGGTGGGTATGTGGGGGTGGGTATATGGGGAGAAGGTGGGTATGTGGGGGTGGGTATATGGGGAGAAGGTGGGTATGTGGGGGTGGGTATATGGGGAGAAGGTGGGTATGTGGGGGTGGGTATATGGGGAGAAGGTGGGTTGGGGGTTTATGAGGGGGGTATATGGGGAGAAGGTGGGTTGGGGTTTATGAGGGGGGTATATGGGGAGAAGGTGGGTATGTGGGGGTGGGTATATGGGGAGAAGGTGGGTTGGGGTTTATGAGGGGGGTATATGGGGAGAAGGTGGGTATGTGGGGGTGGGTATATGGGGAGAAGGTGGGTTGGGGTTTATGAGGGGGGTATATGGGGAGAAGGTGGGTTGGGGTTTATGAGGGGGGTATATGGGGTCAGGTCCATTCCCAGATGCGTAATGCCTTGATCCTGTGACTGTGACTCTGTGTCTCTGGGAGTCAGCCTGTCTCATTGTGTTTCAGGATGGTGTGTGTGTTGCCATGATGGATTGTCCGTGTGACGATGGACGGGAGATTTATCGACCTGGAGCCAGTGTGCTGAGGGGGTGCAACACCTGGTAAGTGGAAGCTGTTATTGATCGTCAATAAACACTGAGCTGAACCGGGGCAATCGTGGTGTGTTCACACAGGGGGGATTGGTGGGGTCAGAGCAACCCTGAGTGATCCCGGTCAATGGGGCTAGGGTCTGCATCGGGGTCTGCATCTGTGCTTTGGTCCGTGTTCCGTGTCCTGTGTCTCGGTGTCGCGTGTCCGTGTTCCGTGTCGCATGTCCTGGCTCGGTGTCGCGTGTCCGTGTTCCGTGTCGCGTGTCCTGGCTCGGTGTCGCGTGTTCGTGTTCCGTGTCGCGTGTCCGCGTTCCGTGCTTCTGCTCCCGGCTCGGTGCCGCGTGTCCGTGTTCTGTGCCGCGTGTCCCGGCTCGGTGTCGCGTGTCCGTGTTCTGTGTTGCGTGTCCCGGCTCAGTGTCCGTGTTCCGTGTCCTGGCTCGCTGTCGCGTGACCGTGTTCTGTGTCGCGTGTCCGTGTTCTATGCCGCGTGCCCCGGCTCGGTTTCGCATGTCCGTGTTCCGTGTCATATGCCCCGGCTCGGTGTCACGTGTCCGTGTTCCGTGTCGCATGTCCCGGCTCGCTGTCACGTGCCCGTGTTCCGTGTCGCGTGTCCGTGTTCTGTGTCGCGTACCCCGGCTCGGTGTCCGTGTTCCGTGTCCTGGCTCGCTGTCGCGTGTCCGTGTTCTGTGTCGCGTGTCCGTGTTCCATGCCGCGTGCCCTGGCTCGGTTTCGCATGTCCGTGTTCCGTGTCACATGCCCCGGCTCAGTGTCGCGTGTCCGTGTTCCGTGCCGCATGTCCCGGCTCGCTGTCATGTGCCCGTGTTCCGTGTCACGTGTCCGTGTTCCATGTCGCGTGCCCCGGCTCGGTGTCGCGTGTCCGTGTTCCGTGTCACGTGCCCCGGCTCAGTGTCGCGTGTTCCGTGTCACGTGCCCCGGCTCGGTGTCGCGTGTCCGTGTTCTATGCCGCGTGCCCCGGCTCGGTGTTCGTGTTCCGTGTCACGTGCCCCGGCTCGGTGTCGCGTGTCCGTGTTCCATGTCGCATGTCCCGGCTCGCTGTCACGCGCCCGTGTTCCGTGTCGTGTGTCTGTGTTCCATGTCGCGTGCCCCGGCTCGGTGTCGCATGTCCGTGTTCCGTGTCACGTGCCCCGGCTCGGTGTCGCGTGTCCGTGTCACGTGCCCCGGCTTGGTGTCGCGTGTCCGTGTTCCGTGTCCCAGCTCCTGGCTCGGTGTCGCGTGTCCGTGTTCCGTGTCGCGTGTCCCGGCTCCCGGCTCGGTGTCGCGTGTCCGTGTTCCGTGTCGCGTGTCCCGGCTCCCGGCTCGGTGTCGCGTGTCTGTGTTCCGTGTCGCGTGTCCGTGTTCCGTGTCGCGTGTCCCAGCTCCCGGCTCGGTGTCGCGTGTCTGTGTTCCGTGTCGCGTGTCCCGGCTCCCGGCTCGGTGTCGCGTGTCCGTGTCGCGTGTCCGTGTTCTGTGTCGCGTGTCCCAGCTCCCGGCTCGGTGTCGCGTGTCCCGGCTCCCGGCTCTGTGTCTGTGTAAATATATTCACATGTGCATTAATTGTGTCTCCCTCAGCCATTGCCTGTCCGGCCGGATAACGAACTGTACCCAGAGACTGTGTGATGGTGAGCACCGTTACTTGTTCACCACTCACTTTACCGAGCAAGGCCGAGGATCGGCTGACGGTGAATTGAGAACATGTGATCAAGTCCCAGCGCGGTAACACATCCACTCGCGATGTTCCCCGCCCCGTGAGACAGACTTAAACCCACACCCCCCCAGGCACAGGAAGATCAGTTCAACCTCAGCAGTGGGGAAGTTTCAGATCCAGGAATCAGGGTCAGAATTAAAGTCACTTGGACAAGTGCGGGTTAATGAAGGAAAGCCAGCAGGGATTTGTTACAGGCAGATTGTGTCGAGCCCACTTGATCGAGTTTTTTCATGAGGTAACAGAAATTCAAGAACGGTTCCCTCGGATTGGAGGGTAGCAAATGTAACCCCACTATTTCAGAAAGGAGGGAGAGAGAAAACAGGGAACTACAGACCGGTTAGTCTGACATCTGTCGTCAGGAAAATGCTGGAATCCATTGTTAAGGACGTGGTATCAGGGCACTTAGATAATCATAACATGATTACACAGAGTCAACGTGGTTTTATGAAAGGGAAATCGGGTTTAGAAACATACATAGAAAATAGGTGCAGGAGTAGGCCATTCGGCCCTTCGAGCCTGCACCGCCATTCAATGAGTTCATGGCTGAACATGCAACTTCAGTACCCCATTCCTGCTTTCTCTCCATACCCCTTGATCCCTTTCGCTGTAAGGGCCATATCTAACTCCCTCTTGAATATATCTAACGAACTGGCCTCAACAACTCTCTGCGTCAGGGAATTCCACAGGTTCACCACTCTCTGAGTGAAGAAGTTTCTCCTCAGCTCAGTCCTAAATGGCTTACCCCTTATCCTGAGACTGTGTCCCCTGGTTCTAGACTCCCCAGCCCAGGGGAAACATCCTCCCTACATCTACCCTGTCAAGTCCCCTCAGAATCTTGTATGTTTCAATGAGATCACCTCTCATTCTTCCAAACTCCAGAGAGTATCGGCCCAATCTCTCCTCATAAGACAGCCCAGGAATCAATCTAGTTGTACCGCCTCCAAGGCAAGTGTATCCTTCCTTAGATAAGGAGACAAACCGTGCACAGTGCTCCAGGTGAGGTCTCACCAAGGCCCTGTACAATTGGAGCAAGACTTCCTTACCCTTATACTCCAACCCCCTGCAATAAAGGCCAACATGTCATTTGCCTCCTTATTGCTTGCTGGACCTGTCTGCTGGCTTTCTGTATTCCTTGCACCAGACCCCTAAATCTCTCTGTACACCAACATTGACAAGTTTCTCACCATTTTAAAATATTCTGTTTTTCTCTTCTTCCGACCAAAGTGACTAACCTGACATTTCCCCACATTATACTCCATCTGCCACCTCCCTGCCCACTCACTCCGTCTATCTATATCCCTTTGCAAATGCTTTGTGTTCTCCTCACAGCTTACTGTCCCATCTAGCTTTGTATTGTCAGCAAACTTGGATACATTACACTCGGTCCCTTCATCGAGGTCATTAATATAGATTGTAAATAGCTGAGGCCCCAGCACTGATCCCTGTGGCACCCCACTAGTTACAGCCTGCAAGCCTGAAAATTGGCCATTTATCCCGAACCTCTTCTCTGTCCGTTAACCAATCCTCGATCAATGCTAATACATTCTCTCTGATCCTATGAGCCCTCATTCTGTGTCATAACCTTTTTTGTGGCACCTTATTGAATGCCTTTTGGAAATCTAAATATACTACATCCACTGGTTCCCCTTTATCTACCCTGCTCGTTACATTATCAAAAAAACTCTCATAAATTTGTCAAACAGAATTTCCCTTTCATAAAACCATGTTGACTCTGCCAAATCATGTTACGATTATCTAAGTGCCCTGATACCACGTCCTTAACAATGGATTGCAGCATTTTGCCGACGACTGATGTCAGACTACCAGGCCTGTAGTTCCGTTTTCTCTTTCCCTCCTTTCTTGAACAGCAGGGTTACATTGGCCACCCTCCAATCCGCAGGGACCGTTCTACAATCTGGGGAATTTTGGAAGATGACAAACAATGCATCCACTGTCTCTGCAGCCTCCTCTTATAGAACCCCAGGATGTAGGCCAGCGGGTCCGGGGGATTGTCGGCTTTTAGTCCCATTAGTTTCTCTAATACTGTTTCTCCAATATTAATTCAATTAAGTTCCTCATCCTCATTAGACCCTTGGTTCCCCACCATTTTGGGTCTGCTTTTTGCATCTTCTGTGAAGATCGATACAAAATATTTGTTTATTATTTCTGCCATTTCCTTATTCTCCATAATAATTTCTCCTGCAGAGACAACACGGATTTAAGAATATACAATCATAAGAAGATAAGAAATAGGAGCAGGAGTAGGCTGCTGCCCTAACTCCAGCGTCTGCCTCCAGCCTGCTCCGCCATTTAATACGACCATGGCTGATCCGATCATGGACTCAGCTCCACTTCCCCGCCCGTTCCCCATTACCCCTTATTCCCTTATCAATTAAGAAGCTGTCTATTTCTGTCTTAAATATATTCAATGACCCAGCCTCCATAGCTCTCTGGGGCAGAGAATTCCACAGCTTTACAACCCTCTGAGAGAAGAAATTCCTCCATCTCAGTTTTAAATGGGTGGCCCCTTATTCTAAGATCATGCCCCCTAGTTCTAGTCTCCCCCATCAGTGGAAACATCCTCTCTGCATCCACCTTGTCGAGCCCCCTTGTTAGATCTCTTAATTTCCAATGAAATACGAACTCCGGTTGTAGTTTTAATGTAACTTTATTCTGGCAGCAGCAACAAGCTCTTGGCTTTAAGCCAGGTCTTTGTCCTTCTGAGACCACATGGTCAAAATGGCTGTACTTATACCTGGTTCAATTTACAGAAAATAACTCGTCTTCTTTGACCTTATTGGCTCAATTGATAGTCTTTTAACCTTTAATTGGCTCGCTACCCAAGGTCCTAAAATGTCAAGTTGATTGATGACTTAATGCAATGTGGTGTGTGTTTTCTCAAAACTGCAGCCAGGCTGTAGAGCTTGAACCTCTATCACCCTCATAATGTTATACGTTCCGATAAGACCACCTCTCATTCTTCTGAATTCCAATGAGAAGAGGCCCAACCTCCTTAAACTTTCTTCATAAGTCAACCACTTCATCTCGGGAATTAACCGAGTGAACCTTCTGTTTGCTATACAGTGGCAGGAAACAGAGAGTAGTGGAGAACGGTTGTTTCTGGGACTGGAGGGAGGTATACAGTGGTGTTCCCCAGGGATCGGGACTGGGACCACTGCTTTTCCTGATATATATTAATGACCTGGATGTGGGTGTACAGGGCACAGATGACACAAAACTTGGAAGTATAGTGAACAGTGAGCAGGGTAGTGAGAGAGGACATAGACAGGCTGGTGGGAGGGGCAGGCACGGGGCAGATGGAATTTAACACAGAAAGGTGTGAATGATGCGTTTTGGTCGGAAGAATGAGGAGAGGCAATATAAACTAAAGGGTACAATGCTAAAGGGGGTGCATGAACAGAGAGACCTGGGGGTGTATGGGCACAGATCACTGAAGGGGGCAGGGTAGGTTGGGGAACTGGTTATGGGATCCTGGGTTTCATAAATAGAGGCACAGAGTACAAAAGCAAGGAGGTTATGATGGACCTGTATAAAACACTGGTTCGGCCCCAACTGGAGTATTGTGTCCAATTCTGGGCACCACACTTAGAACATAAGAAATAGGAGCAGGAGTCGGCCATTCGGCCCCTCGAGCCTGCTCCGCCATTTAATAAAATCACGGCTGATCTGATCATGGACTCAGCTCCACTTCCCCGCCCGTTCCCCATAACCCTTCACGCCCTTATCGCTCAAAAATCTCTCTATCTCTGCCTTAAATATATTCAACGACCCATTGACCCCACCCTCTAAGCCTGATGACCCCTTGACCTCACCCTCGAGTCACGATGACCCCTTGACCGCACCCTCTAACCCCGATGACCAATTGACCCTACCCTCTGACCCTGATGAACCATTGACCCCACCATCTAACCCTGATGAGCCCTTGACACCACCCTCTAACCCTGATGACCCTTTGACCCCACCATCTAAACCCGATGAGCCCTTGATCCCTCCCTCTAACCCTGATGACCCCTTGACACCACCCCCTGACCCTGATGACTCATTGACCCCACCATCTAACCCCGAAGACCCCTTGACTCCACCCTTTAACCCCGATGACCCCTTGACCCTACCCTCTAACTCCGATGACCCCTTGACCCCACCCTCTCACCCTGAGGCACCAAGTACTTCGCCATGGAGATTGACCAGTGTTCTTCTGTCACAGTGAATGGAGATTGGTCGGATTGGACCCCATGGAGCGACTGTTCCACGTCTTGTGGAGGGGGAGCTCAGCATCGATTCCGGTTCTGTTCAAACCCCCCTGCCTCTGGGAATGGTCTACCCTGCATCGGGCCAGACCAAGATGTCACACCCTGTAATGTCCAGCAGTGCTCCAGTGAGTATCTCAGTGAAACGGGGGTGGGGGGGGGGGAGGGACGGCGGGGGGGGTGAGGGGGGGGACAGTGAGGGGGAGAGTGGGGATCGTCTGGGGGGGATATTACAGGGTGAGGGGGTGAGGGGGAGATAGGGGATAGACTGGGGGGGGAGATTACATGGTTCGGGGGGTGGGGGGATAAACTGGGGGGGATATTACAGGGTTCGGGGGATGGGGGGGAGAGTGGGGATAGACTGAGTGAAATATTACAGGGTGAGGGGGGTGAGGGGGTGAGGGGGATAGACTGGGGGGAACATTAAAGGGTTCTGGGGGTGAGGGGGATAGACTGGGGGGGATATTACTGGGTTCGGGGGATGAGGGGGATAGACTGGGGGGGGATATTACAGGGTTCGGGATGTGAGGGGGAGAGTGGGGATCGACTGGGGGGGATATTACAGGGTTCGGGGGGTGGGGGGGATAGACTGGGGGGAACGTTAAAGGGTTCTGGGGGTGAGGGGGATAGACTGGGGGGGATATTACAGGGTTCGGGGGGTGAGGGGGATAGACTGGGGGGGGATATTACAGGGTTCGGGATGTGAGGGGGAGAGTGGGGATCGACTGGGGGGGATATTACAGGGTTCGGGGGTGGGGGGGATAGACTGGGGGGAACATTACAGGGTTCTGGGGGTGAGGGGGATAGACTGGGGGGGATATTACAGGGTTCGGGGGGTGAGGGCGATAGACTGGGGGGGATATTACTGGGTTCGGGGGATGAGGGGGAGAGTGGGGATAGACTGGGGGGGATATTACAGGTTTCGGGGGGTGGGGGGGGAGAGTGGGGATAGACTGGGGGGGATATTACAGGGTACGGGGGTTGAGGGGGATAGACTGGGGGGGATATTACTGGGTTCGGGGGATGAGGGGGAGAGTGGGGATAGACTGGGGGGGATATTACAGGATTCGGGGGGTGAGGAAGACCACGACTGGTGCCAGATTTGCTGAATTGCCGATTGTCATGTATTCAACCAGCATTGTAACCCATGTATAATCTGACCTAAATTGTACACCGTGAGAACACTGACCACTAGGTGGGAGACACTCCTAACCTGGACCTTCAGGTATAAAAGGGGAAGCTCCACCCACCTTCATCACTTGAGTGCTAAGGAATAAAGGACAGGTCACTGACTGACCTTCTCTCAAGCATGGGCCCCGTGTGCATTTATACTGTGTAGTAAGGACCTATCAATGGTGACAAGAAACTGGGATTTAAACCACGCGAGCATGGCCACTAGCAGAACAGACAAGAGGTACTGTGTTAAGGAATGGTTGGGACAGAGATTCAACATTGTTAAAGCAGCACACAGTTCTCCAGGCAGACAAGGGCAGTCAGGCCTGCCCCAACATGTAGTCGAACCCAGAGGGGGAGTTCGACAGAGACAATGGCAAGCTGAACAGCGATTCACGCCATTGCAAGGGACAATGCGGCCAGTAATGGGGCCATCAACACCTGTTAATGGTGCACTCAAGGACAATAACAGGGGCAGTCAGGGACGATCGACTGGCAAGGGACCTTTTGTTTCAAACAGCAACTCATGCTGGAGGCGTGGAGGCATACATTCAGCCGGAGTTTGCAGAGATGAGCAAAATACCTGCAGGAATTGCAGAAATGGACACTGGGGGAAATCGCTGGAAGCTGAAGTTCAGCGAGTTCATGTGGAGCACGTATACAGTTCATACACCAGAACACCACCGATAATGATGAAAGTGCTCCTCAATGGCATCCCAGTATCAATGGAGTTAGACACAGGGGCCAGCCAGTCCCTGATGGGTATCAAACAGTTCGAAAAGTTGTGGGCATCCAAGGCCAGGAGGACAAAATTATTGCCGATTGACGCACAGCTACGGACTTACACAAAGCAGATCATTCCGGTGCTAGGCAGCGCCACGGTAGTCGTGACCCACAAAGATTCGGAGAACAGGTTGCCACTCTGGATTGTCCCAGGGGACGGTCCCGCACTACTGGGGAGGAGTTGGCTTGCTGTCATGAACTGGAAATGGAGCGATGTCAATGCAATTTCCTCTGTGGAGCGAGTATCATGCTCACAGGTCCTGGACAAATTTGACTCATTATTTCAACCCGGCATCGGCACTTTCATGGGGACCAAGGTAGTGATTCACATAAACCCGGACGCCAGACCAGTACACCACAAGGCCAGAGCGGTGCCGTACGTGATGCGGGAAAAGATAGAAGGCGAATTGGACCGCCTGTTGAGGGAAGGCATCATCTCGCCAGTCGAATTCAGTGACTGGGCGAGCCCGATTGTGCCGGTGCTCAAGGCGGATGGGTTGGTCAGGATATGTGGTGATTACAAGGCCACCATCAATCGGGTGTCACTCCAAGACCAGTACCCGCTACCGAGAGCGGAGGACCTCTTTGCGACGCTATCCGGTGGCAAACTTTTTTCAAAATTGGACCTGACCTCAGCTTACATGACCCAGGAGCTGGCGAGTGAGTCGAAGAAGCTGACCACCATCACGGCACACAAGGGGTTGTTTGAGTACAACAGATGTCCGTTCGGGATTCGCTCGGCCGCCGCGATCTTCCAACGAAATATGGAAAGCCTCCTCAAGTCGATTCCAGGGACGGTGGTTTTTCAGGACGACATCCTCATCACGGGTTACGATACTGAAGAACAACTCCACAACCTGGAGGAGGTGCTACGCAGACTGGACCGGGTAGGTCTGCGACTGAAAAAGGCCAAGTGCGTCTTCCTAGCTCCAGAGGTAGAATTCCTGGGGATGAGGGTAGCAGCAGACGGGATCAGCCAAGACGGAAGCGATCCGGAGAGCACCCAGACCCCGTAACACGACGGAGCTGCGTTCGTTCCTGGGGCTCCTGAACTATTTTGGTAACTTTCTTCCCAAATTGAGCACGCTGCTAGAGCCGCTACATGTGCTCGTACACAAAGGTCACGAATGGGTCTGGGGGGACAGCCAGGAAAGGGCTTTTAATAGAGCACACAATTTGTTATGTTCCAAAAATCTGTTAACGCTATATGACCCATGTAAGAAACTTGTGTTAACGTGCGATGCGTCATCCTATGGTGTTGGGTGTGTGTTGCAGCATGTCAATGCCAAGGGTCAGTTACAGCCGGTTGCTTATGCCTCCAGGAGTCTGTCCCAGGCAGAAAGGGGCTACGGGATGGTAGAAAAGGAGGCGCTCGCATGTGTATATGCGGAAAAGAAAATGCATCAGTACCTGTTTGGCAGGAAATTTGAGCTGGAGACAGATCACAAACCCCTAACGTCCCTTTTGGCCGACAACAAGGCCATAAATGCAAACGCATCGGCCCGCATACAGAGGTGGGCACTCACGTTAGCTGCCTATGACTACACAATTCGGCACAGACCGGGCACCGAAAACTGCGCCGATGCACTCAGCAGTCTCCCACTAGCCACCACTGAGGGGGCTACCGAGCATGGTGCTGAGATGGTCATGGCTGTTGAAGCTTTCGGAAGCGAAGGCTGTCACGGGTGAGCCTGTCAGATTAAAGTCTGGACAAATAGAGACCCGCTATTGTCTCTGCTCAAGAAATGTGTCCTGAATGGGGACTGGGCAGCCACGTACAGGGCATGCCCTGAGAAATTTAAACCATTTCACAGGCGCAGGGATGAACTCTCGATTCAGGCCGATTGCCGACTGTGGGGAAACCGCGTAGTCATGCCCCAGATGGGCAGAGAGGTGTTCATCAGAGAACTCCACAATGGTCACCCGGGCATTGTCACAATGAAGGCAATTGCCAGGTCACACGTTTGGTGGCCAGGGATAGACGCAGATCTGGAACTTTGTGTTCGCAGGTGCAACACGTGTGCCCAGCTGGGCAATGCGCCCAGGGAAGCCCCCCTTAGCCCCTGGTCCTGGCCCACCAAGCCATGGTCACGCATCCATGTGGACTACGCAGGTCCTTTCATGGGGAAAATGTTTTTGGTTGTAGTAGACGCCTACTCCAAATGGATCGAGTGTGACATTTTAAATTCAAGCACATCCTCTGCCACGGTAGAAAGTCTACGGGCAATGTTCGCCGCTCACGGTCAACCGGACATCTTGGTCAGCGACAATGGCCCGTGCTTCACAAGCACTGAATTCCAGGACTTCATGGCAGGCAATGGAATTAACCATGTTAGAACGGCACCGTTCAAGCCGGCCTCAAACGGCCAGGCAGAACGAGCAGTGCAGATAATCAAACAGGGGATGCTCAGATTCCAAGGGGGTTCCCTACAAACCCGCTTATCACGCCTCCTGTTGGCCTATGGATCCCGACCACACTCGCTCACAGGGGTTCCACCCGCAGAGCTACTAATGAAAAGGACGCTCAAAACCAGGTTATCCCTTATACACCCCACCATGAAAGAAATTGTCGAGAGCAGGCGCCAGCCACAATATCACTACCATGACAGGAATGCGAGGGCGCGATGTATTGATGTAAATGATCCTGTTTTTGTCCTCAACTATGCTGCAGGGCCCAAATGGCTCGCAGGCACTGTGGTTGCCAAAGAGGGAAATAGGATTCTGGTAGTTAAACTTACCAATGGACAAATCTGCCGCAAACATGTGGATCAAATAAAAAGGAGGTTCAGCAACCCCATAGAAGAAGCAGAGGAAGAACACGATATAGAGTTCACTCCACCACAGGTGACCGAACACCAGAACCAAAGGGAGGAGAGCCCAGTCACTGTGGGCAGTCCGGACAGACCTGAGGTACCGCAAACAGCAGACACTCAGGCCAGCGCCCAACAACCGGAGCCCCAACTCAGGCGCTCTACAAGGGAGCGTAAACCACCAGAGAGACTCAACCTGTGATACCAATCAGACTTTGGGGGGGGAGGTGATGTCATGTATTCAACCAGCATTGTAACCCATGTATAAACTGACCTAAGTTGTACACCGTGAGAACACTGACCACTAGGTGGGAGACACTCCTAACCTGGACCTTCAGGTATAAAAGGGGAAGCTCCACCCACCCTCATCACTTGAGTGCTAAGGAATAAAGGTCACAGGTCACAGACTGACCTTCTCTCAAGCATGGGCCTGGTGTGTATTTATACTGTGTAGTAAGGACCTATCACCGATGACCATTGATGAGTGAGGTGGTGTGGAAGTGTCTGGGCCTGGTGTGTATTTATACTGTGTAGTGAGGACCTATCACCGATGACCATTGATGAGCGAGGTGGTGTGGAAGTGTCTGGGCCTGGTGTGTATTTATACTGTGTAGTGAGGACCTATCACCGATGACCATTGATGAGTGAGGTGGTGTGGAAGTGTCTGGGCCTGGTGTGTATTTATACTGTGTAGTGAGGACCTATCACCGATGACCATTGATGAGTGAGGTGGTGTGGAAGTGGGCCTGGTGTGTATTTATACTGTGTAGTGAGGACCTATCACCGATGACCATTGATGAGTGAGGTGGTGTGGAGTGTCTGGGCCTGGTGTGTATTTATACTGTGCAGTGAGGACCTATCACCGATGACCATTGATGAGTGAGGTGGTGTGGAAGTGTCTGGGCCTGGTGTGTATTTATACTGTGTAGTGAGGACCTATCACCGATGACCATTGATGAGCGAGGTGGTGTGGAAGTGTCTGGGCCTGGTGTGTATTTATACTGTGTAGTAAGGACCTATCACCGATGACCATTGATGAGTGAGGTGGTGTGGAAGTGTCTGGGTCTGGTGTGTATTTATACTGTGTAGTAAGGACCTATCACCGATGACCATTGATGAGTGAGGTGGTGTGGAAGTGTCTGGGCCTGGTGTGTATTTATACTGTGTAGTGAGGACCTATCACCGATGACCATTGATGAGTGAGGTGGTGTGGAAGTGGGCCTGGTGTGTATTTATACTGTGCAGTAAGGACCTATCACCGATGACCATTGATGAGTGAGGTGGTGTGGAAGTGTCTGGGCCTGGTGTGTATTTATACTGTGTAGTAAGGACCTATCACCGATGACCATTGATGAGTGAGGTGGTGTGGAAGTGGGCCTGGTGTGTATTTATACTGTGTAGTGAGGACCTATCACCGATGACCATTGATGAGTGAGGTGGTGTGGAAGTGTCTGGGCCTGGTGTGTATTTATACTGTGTAGTAAGGACCTATCACCGATGACCATTGATGAGTGAGGTGGTGTGGAAGTGTCTGGGCCTGGTGTGTATTTATACTGTGTAGTAAGGACCGATCACCGATGACCATCGATGAGTGAGGGGGTGTGGAAGTGTCTGGGCCTGGTGTGTATTTATACTGTGTAGTAAGGACCGATCACCGATGACCATTGATGAGTGAGGTGGTGTGGAAGTGTCTGGGCCTGGTGTGTATTTATACTGTGTAGTAAGGACCTATCACCGATGACCATTGATGAGTGAGGTGGTGTGGAAGTGTCTGGGCCTGGTGTGTATTTATACTGTGTAGTAAGGACCTATCACCGATGACCATTGATGAGTGAGGTGGTGTGGAAGTGTCTGGGCCTGGTGTGTATTTATACTGTGTAGTGAGGACCTATCACCGATGACCATTGATGAGTGAGGTGGTGTGGAAGTGGGCCTGGTGTGTATTTATACTGTGTAGTGAGGACCTATCACCGATGACCATTGATGAGTGAGGTGGTGTGGAAGTGTCTGGGCCTGGTGTGTATTTATACTGTGTAGTAAGGACCTATCACCGATGACCATTGATGAGTGAGGTGGTGTGGAAGTGTCTGGGCCTGGTGTGTATTTATACTGTGTAGTAAGGACCTATCACCGATGACCATTGATGAGTGAGGTGGTGTGGAAGTGTCTGGGCCTGGTGTGTATTTATACTGTGTAGTAAGGACCTATCACCGATGACCATTGATGAGTGAGGTGGTGTGGAAGTGGGCCTGGTGTGTATTTATACTGTGTAGTGAGGACCTATCACCGATGACCATTGATGAGTGAGGTGGTGTGGAAGTGGGCCTGGTGTGTATTTATACTGTGTAGTAAGGACCTATCACCGATGACCATTGATGAGTGAGGTGGTGTGGAAGTGTCTGGGCCTGGTGTGTATTTATACTGTGTAGTAAGGACCTATCACCGATGACCATTGATGAGTGAGGTGGTGTGGAAGTGGGCCTGGTGTGTATTTATACTGTGTAGTAAGGACCTATCACCGATGACCATTGATGAGTGAGGTGGTGTGGAAGTGGGCCTGGTGTGTATTTATACTGTGTAGTGAGGACCTATCACCGATGACCATTGATGAGTGAGGTGGTGTGGAAGTGTCTGGGCCTGGTGTGTATTTATACTGTGTAGTGAGGACCTATCACCGATGACCATTGATGAGTGAGGTGGTGTGGAAGTGTCTGGGCCTGGTGTGTATTTATACTGTGTAGTAAGGACCTATCACCGATGACCATTGATGAGTGAGGTGGTGTGGAAGTGGGCCTGGTGTGTATTTATACTGTGTAGTGAGGACCTATCACCGATGACCATTGATGAGTGAGGTGGTGTGGAAGTGTCTGGGCCTGGTGTGTATTTATACTGTGTAGTGAGGACCTATCACCGATGACCATTGATGAGTGAGGTGGTGTGGAAGTGTCTGGGCCTGGTGTGTATTTATACTGTGTAGTAAGGACCTATCACCGATGACCATTGATGAGTGAGGTGGTGTGGAAGTGTCTGGGCCTGGTGTGTATTTATACTGTGTAGTAAGGACCGATCACCGATGACCATTGATGAGTGAGGTGGTGTGGAAGTGGGCCTGGTGTGTATTTATACTGTGTAGTAAGCACCTATCACCGATGACCATTGATGAGTGAGGTGGTGTGGAAGTGTCTGGGCCTGGTGTGTATTTATACTGTGTAGTGAGGACCTATCACCGATGACCATTGATGAGTGAGGTGGTGTGGAAGTGGACCTGGTGTGTATTTATACTGTGTAGTGAGGACCTATCACCGATGACCATTGATGAGCGAGGTGGTGTGGAAGTGTCTGGGCCTGGTGTGTATTTATACTGTGTAGTAAGGACCTATCACCGATGACCATTGATGAGTGAGGTGGTGTGGAAGTGGGCCTGGTGTGTATTTATACTGTGTAGTGAGGACCTATCACCGATGACCATTGATGAGTGAGGTGGTGTGGAAGTGTCTGGGCCTGGTGTGTATTTATACTGTGTAGTAAGGACCTATCACCGATGACCATTGATGAGTGAGGTGGTGTGGAAGTGGACCTGGTGTGTATTTATACTGTGTAGTGAGGACCTATCACCGATGACCATTGATGAGTGAGGTGGTGTGGAAGTGGACCTGGTGTGTATTTATACTGTGTAGTGAGGACCTATCACCGATGACCATTGATGAGTGAGGTGGTGTGGAAGTGTCTGGGCCTGGTGTGTATTTATACTGTGTAGTGAGGACCTATCACCGATGACCATTGATGAGTGAGGTGGTGTGGAAGTGTCTGGGCCTGGTGTTTATTTATACTGTGTAGTAAGGACCTATCACCGATGACCATTGATGAGTGAGGTGGTGTGGAAGTGTCTGGGCCTGGTGTGTATTTATACTGTGTAGTGAGGACCTATCACCGATGACCATTGATGAGTGAGGTGGTGTGGAACTGTCTGGGCCTGGTGTGTATTTATACTGTGTAGTGAGGACCTATCACCGATGACCATTGATGAGTGAGGTGGTGTGGAAGTGTCTGGGCCTGGTGTGTATTTATACTGTGTAGTAAGGACCGATCACCGATGACCATTGATGAGTGAGGTGGTGTGGAAGTGTCTGGGCCTGGTGTGTATTTATACTGTGTAGTAAGGACCTATCACCGATGACCATTGATGAGTGAGGTGGTGTGGAAGTGTCTGGGCCTGGTGTGTATTTATACTGTGTAGTGAGGACCTATCACCGATGACCATTGATGAGTGAGGAGGTGTGGAAGTGGGCCTGGTGTGTATTTATACTGTGTAGTGAGGACCTATCACCGATGACCATTGATGAGTGAGGTGGTGTGGAAGTGTCTGGGCCTGGTGTGTATTTATACTGTGTAGTAAGGACCTATCACCGATGACCATTGATGAGTGAGGTGGTGTGGAAGTGTCTGGGCCTGGTGTGTATTTATACTGTGTAGTGAGGACCTATCACCGATGACCATTGATGAGTGAGGTGGTGTGGAAGTGTCTGGGCCTGGTGTGTATTTATACTGTGTAGTGAGGACCTATCACCGATGACCATTGATGAGTGAGGTGGTGTGGAAGTGTCTGGGCCTGGTGTGTATTTATACTGTGTAGTAAGGACCTATCACCGATGACCATTGATGAGCGAGGTGGTGTGGAAGTGGGCCTGGTGTGTATTTATACTGTGTAGTAAGGACCTATCACCGATGACCATTGATGAGTGAGGTGGTGTGGAAGTGTCTGGGCCTGGTGTGTATTTATACTGTGCAGTGAGGACCTATCACCGATGACCATTGATGAGTGAGGTGGTGTGGAAGTGGGCCTGGTGTGTATTTATACTGTGTAGTAAGGACCTATCACCGATGACCATTGATGAGTGAGGTGGTGTGGAAGTGTCTGGGCCTGGTGTGTATTTATACTGTGTAGTAAGGACCTATCACCGATGACCATTGATGAGTGAGGTGGTGTGGAAGTGTCTGGGCCTGGTGTGTATTTATACTGTGCAGTGAGGACCTATCACCGATGACCATTGATGAGTGAGGTGGTGTGGAAGTGGGCCTGGTGTGTATTTATACTGTGTAGTAAGGACCTATCACCGATGACCATTGATGAGTGAGGTGGTGTGGAAGTGGGCCTGGTGTGTATTTATACTGTGTAGTGAGGACCTATCACCGATGACCATTGATGAGTGAGGTGGTGTGGAAGTGTCTGGGCCTGGTGTGTATTTATACTGTGTAGTGAGGACCTATCACCGATGACCATTGATGAGTGAGGTGGTGTGGAAGTGGGCCTGGTGTGTATTTATACTGTGTAGTGAGGACCTATCACCGATGACCATTGATGAGTGAGGTGGTGTGGAAGTGTCTGGGCCTGGTGTGTATTTATACTGTGTAGTAAGGACCTATCACCGATGACCATTGATGAGTGAGGTGGTGTGGAAGTGGGCCTGGTGTGTATTTATACTGTGTAGTAAGGACCGATCACCGATGACCATTGATGAGTGAGGTGGTGTGGAAGTGGGCCTGGTGTGTATTTATACTGTGTAGTAAGGACCTATCACCGATGACCATTGATGAGTGAGGTGGTGTGGAAGTGGGCCTGGTGTGTATTTATACTGTGTAGTAAGGACCTATCACCGATGACCATTGATGAGTGAGGTGGTGTGGAAGTGTCTGGGCCTGGTGTGTATTTATACTGTGCAGTGAGGACCTATCACCGATGACCATTGATGAGTGAGGTGGTGTGGAAGTGGGCCTGGTGTGTATTTATACTGTGTAGTGAGGACCTATCACCGATGACCATTGATGAGTGAGGTGGTGTGGAAGTGGGCCTGGTGTGTATTTATACTGTGTAGTGAGGACCTATCACCGATGACCATTGATGAGTGAGGTGGTGTGGAAGTGTCTGGGCCTGGTGTGTATTTATACTGTGTAGTAAGGACCTATCACCGATGACCATTGATGAGTGAGGTGGTGTGGAAGTGGGCCTGGTGTGTATTTATACTGTGTAGTAAGGACCTATCACCGATGACCATTGATGAGTGAGGTGGTGTGGAAGTGTCTGGGCCTGGTGTGTATTTATACTGTGTAGTGAGGACCTATCACCGATGACCATTGATGAGTGAGGTGGTGTGGAAGTGGGCCTGGTGTGTATTTATACTGTGTAGTGAGGACCTATCACCGATGACCATTGATGAGTGAGGTGGTGTGGAAGTGGGCCTGGTGTGTATTTATACTGTGTAGTGAGGACCTATCACCGATGACCATTGATGAGTGAGGTGGTGTGGAAGTGGACCTGGTGTGTATTTATACTGTGGAGTGAGGACCTATCACCGATGACCATTGATGAGTGAGGTGGTGTGGAAGTGTCTGGGCCTGGTGTGTATTTATACTGTGTAGTGAGGACCTATCACCGATGACCATTGATGAGTGAGGTGGTGTGGAAGTGTCTGGGCCTGGTGTGTATTTATACTGTGTAGTGAGGACCTATCACCGATGACCATTGATGAGTGAGGTGGTGTGGAAGTGTCTGGGCCTGGTGTGTATTTATACTGTGTAGTAAGGACCTATCACCGATGACCATTGATGAGTGAGGTGGTGTGGAAGTGTCTGGGCCTGGTGTGTATTTATACTGTGTAGTAAGGACCTATCACCGATGACCATTGATGAGTGAGGTGGTGTGGAAGTGTCTGGGCCTGGTGTGTATTTATACTGTGTAGTAAGGACCTATCACCGATGACCATTGATGAGTGAGGTGGTGTGGAAGTGTCTGGGCCTGGTGTGTATTTATACTGTGTAGTGAGGACCTATCACCGATGACCATTGATGAGTGAGGTGGTGTGGAAGTGTCTGGGTCTGGGCCTGGGTCTACACTCACCGTGTCCGTGGGGTAATGTTGTCTCCAGCGCCCGATACCTTGCTCACTATATTTGTCAGTCGCTGTGCCCAGAATGAGGGTCGGGCTGGGGATGAATGGCTGATCAGTCTTCCCTCCCTTGTTGCAGGAGCTGGGGGTTGGGGCGAGTGGGCCATGTGGACAGATTGCTCGAGGACCTGTGGGGAGGGGGTACGGTCACACAGCCGAGTCTGTGACAGCCCACCTCCCCAGGGAGACGGAGATTTCTGCGAGGGGCCGAGCACCGGGACCGAGCCGTGTCACATGGGCCAGTGTCCAGGTAACGTCTGTGATGGGAGTGGGTCAGCAGGTAGACCGCGTGCTGCGAGTCCTCCCACAGGCTCGGGGGTGGGGGGGGGGGGGGACTGAGACACTGACTGGGGGGGGGGGGGGACTGAGCCACTGACTGGGGGGGGGGGGTACTGAGCCACTGACTGGGGGGGGGGGGTACTGAGCCACTGACTGGGGGGGGGGGACTGAGTCACTGACTGGGGGGGGGGGGACTGAGCCACTGACTGGGGGGGGGGGGGGGACTGAGCCACTGACTGGGGGGGGGGGGGTACTGAGCCACTGACTGGGGGGGGGGGGACTGAGTCACTGACTGGGGGGGGGGGGACTGAGTCACTGACTGGGGGGGGGGGGACTGAGTCACTGACTGGGGGGGGGGGGGGACTGAGTCACTGACTGGGGGGGGGGGGACTGAGTCACTGACTGGGGGGGGGGGGGGACTGAGTCACTGACTGGGGGGGGGGGGACTGAGCCACTGACTGGGGGGGGGGGACTGAGTCACTGACTGGGGGGGGGGGGACTGAGTCACTGACTGGGGGGGGGGGGGGACTGAGTCACTGACTGGGGGGGGGGGGACTGAGTCACTGACTGGGGGGGGGGGGGGACTGAGCCACTGACTGGGGGGGGGGGGACTGAGTCACTGACTGGGGGGGGGGGGGGACTGAGTCACTGACTGGGGGGGGGGGGGACTGAGCCACTGACTGGGGGGGGGACTGAGCCACTGACTGGGGGGGGAGGGGACTGAGTCACTGACTGGGGGGGGGGGGGACTGAGCCACTGACTGGGGGGGGGACTGAGCCACTGACTGGGGGGGGGGACTGAGCCACTGACTGGGGGGGGAGGGGACTGAGTCACTGACTGGGGGGGGGGGGACTGAGCCACTGACTGGGGGGGGGACTGAGCCACTGACTGGGGGGGGGGGGACTGAGCCACTGACTGGGGGGGGGACTGAGCCACTGACTGGGGGGGGGGGGGACTGAGCCACTGACTGGGGGGAGACACTGAGCCACTGACTGGGGGGGGGGGGACTGAGCCACTGACTGAGGGGGGGGGGGGACTGAGCCACTGACTGGGGGGGGGGGACTGAGCCACTGACTGGGGGGGGGAGGGGACTGAGCCACTGACTGGGGGGGGGACTGAGCCACTGACTGGGGGGGGGGGGACTGAGCCACTGACTGGGGTGGGGGGGGGACTGAGCCACTGACTGGGGGGGGGGAATGAGACACTGACTAGGGGGGGGGGGGACTGAGCCACTGACTGGGGGGGGGGGAATGAGACACTGACTAGTTGGGGGGGGGGACTGAGACACTGACTGGGGGGGGGGACTGAGACACTGACTGGGGTGGGGGGGGGACTGAGCCACTGACTGGGGGGGGGGAATGAGACACTGACTAGGGGGGGGGGGGACTGAGCCACTGACTGGGGGGGGGGGGACTGAGCCACTGACTGGGGGGGGGGGAATGAGACACTGACTAGTTGGGGGGGGGACTGAGACACTGACTGGGGTGGGGGGGGGACTGAGCCACTGACTGGGGGGGGGAATGAGACACTGACTAGGGGGGGGGGGGACTGAGCCACTGACTGGGGGGGCGGGGGGGGAATGAGCCACTGACTGGGGGGGGACTGAGCCACTGACTGGGGGGGGGGGGACTGAGCCACTGAATGGGGGGGGGGACTGAGCCACTGAATGGTGGGGGGGGGACTGAGCCACTGACTGGGGGGGCGGGGGGTGAATGAGACACTGACTGGGGGGGGACTGAGCCACTGACTGGGGGGGGCGGGGGGGGAATGAGACACTGACTGGGGGGGGGGGGACTGAGCCACTGACTGGGGGGGGGGGACTGAACCACTGACTGGGGGGGCGGGGGGTGAATGAGACACTGACTGGGGGGGGGGGAATGAGCCACTGACTGGGAGGGGACTGAGCCACTGACTGGGGGGGGGGACTGAGCCACTGAATGGGGGGGGGGGACTGAGCCACTGAATGGGGGGGGGGGACTGAGCCACTGACTGGGGGGGCGGGGGGTGAATGAGACACTGACTGGGGGGGGACTGAGCCACTGACTGGGGGGGGCGGGGGGGGAATGAGACACTGACTGGGGGGGGACTGAGCCAGCGATGGGTCTTTTTCTCTGGTGATTCAGGCTGTGATTGTGAAAGGCAGCTGCAGTTCGAGCTACAATGCTCAGCCGCAGTGCTCCGGATGTTGAGGGGTCTGTGAGGTCAAAGGGCTCTGATTCCGACCGTTTCTCCATTTAATTTCAGTGAGTGATTGCTCCTCGATCGAGGGGTCCGTGTACAGCCGCTGTGGGCCTTCTTGCCCCCGATCCTGCGATGACCTCTCGGTGAGTATCGCCCGCCATACATTTCCCCCAGAGTTCAGTTCCAGAAAGGAGCTTACAGACAAGTCAGTGATGGTCAAACCAGACCATGGTCCAGCTGGGTGGGACTGCACTCGCCTGGTTCCATCCTCCAACACCTCTCCACCATGGTCCAGCTGGGTGGGACTGCACTCGCCTGGTTCCATCCTCCAACACCTCTCCACCATGGTCCAGCTGGGTGGGACTGCACTCGCCTGGTTCCATCCTCCAACACCTCTCCACCATGGTCCAGCTGGGTGGGACTGCACTCGCCTGGTTCCATCCTCCAACACCTCTCCACCATGGTCCAGCTGGGTGGGACTGCACTCGCCTGGTTCCATCCTCCTCCAACACCTCTCCACCATGGTCCAGCTGGGTGGGACTGCACTCGCCTGGTTCCATCCTCCAACACCTCCCCACCATGGTCCAGCTGGGTGGGACAGCACTCGCCTGGTTCCATCCTCCAACACCTCCCCACCATGGTCCAGCTGGGTGGGACTGCACTCGCCTGGTTCCATCCTCCAACATCTCTCCACCATGGTCCAGCTAGGTGGGACAGCACTCGCCTGGTTCCATCCTCCAACACCTCTCCACCATGGTCCAGCTGGGTGGGACTGCACTCGCCTGGTTCCATCCTCCTCCAACACCTCTCCACCATGGTCCAGCTGGGTGGGACTGCACTCGCCTGGTTCCATCCTCCAACATCTCTCCACCATGGTCCAGCTGGGTGGGACAGCACTCGCCTGGTTCCATCCTCCAACACCTCCCCACCATGGTCCAGCTGGGTGGGACTGCACTCGCCTGGTTCCATTCTCCTCCAACACCTCTCCACCATGGTCCAGCTGGGTGGGACTGCACTCGCCTGGTTCCATCCTCCAACATCTCTCCACCATGGTCCAGCTGGGTGGGACTGCACTCGCCTGGTTCCATCCTCCTCCAACACCTCTCCACCATGGTCCAGCTGGGTGGGACTGCATTCGCCTGGTTCCATCCTCCAACACCTCTCCACCATGGTCCAGCTGGGTGGGACTGCACTCGCCTGGTTCCATCCTCCAACACCTCTCCACCATGGTCCATCTGGGTGGGACTGCACTCGCCTGGTTCCATCCTCCAACACCTCTCCACCATGGTCCAGCTGGGTAGGACTGCACTCGCCTGGTTCCATCCTCCTCCAACACCTCTCCACCATGGTCCAGCTGGGTGGGACTGCACTCGCCTGGTTCCATCCTCCAACACCTCTCCACCATGGTCCAGCTGAGTGGGACTGCACTCGCCTGGTTCCATCCTCCAACACCTCTCCACCATGGTCCAGCTGGGTGGGACAGCACTCGCCTGGTTCCATCCTCCAACACCTCCCCACCATGGTCCAGCTGGGTGGGACTGCACTCGCCTGGTTCCATCCTCCTCCAACACCTCTCCACCATGGTCCAGCTGGGTGGGACTGCACTCGCCTGGTTCCATCCTCCAACACCTCTCCACCATGGTCCAGCTGGGTGGGACAGCACTCGCCTGGTTCCATCCTCCAACACCTCCCCACCATGGTCCAGCTGGGTGGGACTGCACTCGCCTGGTTCCATCCTCCAACATCTCTCCACCATGGTCCAGCTGGGTAGGACTGCACTCGCCTGGTTCCATCCTCCTCCAACACCTCTCCACCATGGTCCAGCTGGGTGGGACTGCACTCGCCTGGTTCCATCCTCCAACACCTCTCCACCATGGTCCAGCTGGGTGGGACTGCACTCGCCTGGTTCCATCCTCCAACACCTCTCCACCATGGTCCAGCTGGGTGGGACTGCACTCGCCTGGTTCCATCCTCCTCCAACACCTCTCCACCATGGTCCAGCTGGGTGGGACTGCACTCGCCTGGTTCCATCCTCCAACACCTCTCCACCATGGTCCAGCTGGGTGGGACTGCACTCGCCTGGTTCCATCCTCCAACACCTCTCCACCATGGTCCAGCTGGGTGGGACTGCACTCGCCTGGTTCCATCCTCCTCCAACACCTCTCCACCATGGTCCAGCTGGGTGGGACTGCACTCGCCTGGTTCCATCCTCCTCCAACACCCCTCCACCATGGTCCAGCTGGGTGGGACTGCACTCGCCTGGTTCCATTCTCCTCCAACACCCCTCCACCATGGTCCAGCTGGGTGGGACTGCACTCGCCTGGTTCCATCCTCCTCCAACACCCCTCCACCATGGTCCAGCTGGGTGGGACTGCACTCGCCTGGTTCCATTCTTATCCATCGAATTGTAGTCAGAGAATCACCTGCAACAGCTTCTCTTCCCGCCCCCCATCGTTGCCTCTGGTGTCCCCCCAGGATCTGTCCCTGCCCCCCTCCTATTCCTCATCTATATGTTGCCCCTCGGCGACATCATCCAGAAACACGGAGTCAGTTCCCACATGTACGCTGAGACACCCAGCTCTATCTCAAAAGTAGTAATCTCTGGATTGCTACCAGTGCCACGTGCTAGTCAGAGTAGGAATCGCAGGATAGCGCAGATGAATACGTGGCTTGAGCAGTGGTGCAGCAGGGAGGGATTCAAATTCTTGGGGCATTGGAACCGGTTCTGGGGGAGGTGGGAGCAGTACAAACCGGACGGTCTGCACCTGGGCAGGACCGGAACCAATGTCCTAGGGGGAGTGTTTGCTAGTGCTGTTGGGGAGGAGTTAAACTAATATGGCAGGGGGATGGGAACGAATGCAGGGAGACAGAGGGAGACAAAAATGAGGCAAAAGCAAAAGACAGAAAGGAGATGAGGAAAAGTGGAGGGCAGAGAAACCCAAGGCAAAGATCAAAAAGGGCCACTGTACAGCAAAATTCTAGAAGGACAAAGGGTGTTAAAAAAGCAAGCCTGAAGGCTTTGTGTCTTAATGCAAGGAGTATCCGCAATAAGATGGATGAATTAACTGTGCAAATAGATGTTAACAATTATGATGTGATTGGGATTACAGAGACGTGGCTCCAGGATGATCAGGGCTGGGAACTCAACATTCAGGGGTATTCAACACTCAGGAAGGATAGAATAAAAGGAAAAGGAGGTGGGGTAGCATTGCTGGTTAAAGAGGAGATTAATGCAATAGTTAGGAAAGACATTAGCTTGGATGATGTGGAATCTATATGGGTAGAGCTGCAGAACACTAAAGGGCAAAAAACATTAGTGGGTGTTGTGTACAGACCTCCAAACAGTAGTAGTGATGTTGGGGAGGGCATCAAACAGGAAATTAGGGGTGCATGCAATAAAGGTGCAGCAGTTATAATGGGTGACTTTAATATGCACATAGATTGGGCTAACCAAACTGGAAGCAATACGGTGGAGGATGATTTCCTGGAGTGCATAAGGGATGGTTTTTTAGACCAATATGTCGAGGAACCAACTAGGGGGGAGGCCATCTTAGACTGGGTGTTGTGTAATGAGAGAGGATTAATTAGCAATCTCATTGTGCGAGGCCCCTTGGGGAAGAGTGACCATAATATGGTGGAATTCTGCATTGGGATGGAGAATGAAACAGTTAATTCAGAGACCATGGTCCAGAACTTAAAGAAGGGTAACTTTGAAGGTATGAGGCATGAATTGGCTAGGATAGATTGGCTAATGATACTTAAGGGGTTGACTGTGGATGGGCAATGGCAGACATTTAGAGACTGCATGGATGAACGACAACAATTGTACATTCCTGTCTGGCGTAAAAATAAAAAAGGGAAGGTGGCTCAACCGTGGCTATCAAGGGAAATCAGGGATAGTATTAAAGCCAAGGAAGTGGCATACAAATTGGCCAGAAATAGCAGCGAACCCGGGGACTGGGAGAAATTTAGAACTCAGCAGAGAAGGACAAAAGGTTTGATTAGGGCAGGGAAAATGGAGTACGAGAAGAAGCTTGCAGGGAACATTAAGGCGGATTGCAAAAGTTTCTATAGGTATGTAAAGAGAAAAAGGTTAGTAAAGACAAACGTAGGTCCCCTGCAGTCAGAATCAGGGGAAGTCATAACGGGGAACAAAGAAATGGCGGACCAATTGAACAAGTACTTTGGTTCAGTATTCACTAAGGAGGACACAAACAACCTTCCGGATGTAAAAGTGGTCAGAGGGTCTAGTAAGGAGGGGGAACTGAAGGAAATCTTTATTAGTCGGGAAGTTGGGGAAATTGATGGGATTGAAGGCCGATAAATCCCCAGGGCCTGATGGACTGCATCCCAGAGTACTTAAGGAGGTGGCCTTGGAAATAGCAGATGCATTGACAGTCATTTTCCAACATTCCATTGACTCTGGATCAGTTCCTATGGAGTGGAGGGTAGCCAATGTAACCCCACTTTTTAAAAAAGGAGGGAGAGAGAAAGCAGGGAATTATACACCAGTCAGCCTGACATCAGTAGTGGGTAAAATGATGGAATCAATTATTAAGGATGTCATAGCAGCGCATTTGGAAAATGGTGACATGATAGGTCCAAGTCAGCATGGATTTGTGAAAGGGAAATCATGCTTGACAAATCTTCTGGAATTTTTTGAGGATGTTTCCAATAAAGTGGACAAAGGAGTACCAGTTGATGTGGTATATTTGGACTTTCAGAAGGCTTTCGACAAGGTCCCACACAGGAGATTAATGTGCAAAGTTAAAGCACATGGGATTGGGGGTAGTGTGCTGACGTGGATTGAGAACTGGTTGTCAGACAGGAAGCAAAGAGTAGGAGTAAATGGGTACTTTTCAGAATGGCAGGCAGTGACTAGTGGGGTACCGCAAGGTTCTGTGCTGGGGCCCCAGCTGTTTACATTGTACATTAATGATTTAGACGAGGGGATTAAATGTAGTATCTCCAAATTTGCGGATGACACTAAGTTGGGTGGCAGTGTGAGCTGTGAGGAGGATGCTATGAGGCTGCAGAGTGACTTGGATAGGTTAGGTGAGTGGGCAAATGCATGGCAGATGAAGTATAATGTGGATAAATGTGAGGTTATCCACTTTGGTGGTAAAAACAGAGAGACAGACTATTATCTGAATGGTGACAGATTAGGAAAAGGGGAGGTGCAACGAGACCTGGGTGTCATGGTACATCAGTCATTGAAGGTTGGCATGCAGGTGCAGCAGACGGTTAAGAAAGCAAATGGCATGTTGGCCTTCATAGCGAAGGGATTTGAGTACAGGGGCAGGGAGGTGTTGCTACAGTTGTACAGGTCCTTGGTGAGGCCACACCTGGAGTATTGTGTACAGTTTTGGTCTCCTAACTTGAGGAAGGACATTCTTGCTATTGAGGGAGTGCAGCGAAGGTTCACCAGACTGATTCCCGGGATGGTGGGACTGACATATCAAGAAAGACTGGATCAACTGGGCTTGTATTCACTGGAGTTCAGAAGAGTGAGAGGGGACCTCATAGAAACGTTTAAAATTCTGACGGGTTTAGATAGGTTAGATGCAGGAAGAATGTTCCCAATGTTGGGGAAGTCCAGAACCAGGGGTCACAGTCTAAGGATAAGGGGCAAGCCATTTAGGACCGAGATGAGGAGAAACTTCTTCACCCAGAGAGTGGTGAACCTGTGGAATTCTCTACCACAGGAAGTAGTTGAGGCCAATTCACTAAATATATTCAAAAGGGAGTTAGATGAAGTCCTTACTGCTCGGGGGATCAAGGGGTATGGTGAGAAAGCAGGAATGGGGTACTGAAGTTTCATGTTCAGCCATGAACTCATTGAAGGGCGGTGCAGGCTAGAAGGGCCGAATGGCCTACTCCTGCACCTATTTTCTATGTTTCTATGTTTCTATGTTACCTCGGCCCCACTTCTCTCCACCCCTCACGGTCTCTAAATTGTCCGACTGCTTGAGCAGAAATTTTCTCCCATTGAATATTGGGAAGACTTGTCCCATTGTTTTCAGTCCCCGCCACAAACTCCGTTCCCCGGCCACCGACTCCATCCCTCTCTCCAACTTCTGTCTGAGGCTGAACCTCACTGTTCCCAACCTCGGGGTCATATTTCACCCTGAAATGAGCTTTCGATCACAGATCCGCAGCATAACTCAGACCATCTATTTCCACCTCCGTAACATCGCCTTTCTCCGCCCTTGCCTCAGCTCATCCGCTGCTGAAGCCCTCACCCATGCCTTTGTTATCTCCAGACTTCACTATTCCAACACACTCCTGGCCAGCATCCCACATTCTACCCGACATAAACTGAAGGTGATCCGAAACTCGGCTGCCCCCATGTCCTAACTCGCACTGAGTCTCGCTCACCCATCACCCCCTGTACCCCGTGTCCTAACTCACACCCAGTCCCACTCACCCATCACCCCCTGTGCCCCGTGTCCTAACACACACCGAGTCCCACTCACCCATCGCCCCCTGTGCTCACTGCCCCGTGTCATAACTCATACCCAGTCCCACTCACCCATCACCCCCTGTGCTCACTGCCCCGTGTCATAACTCACACCCAGTCCCGCTCACCCATCACCCCCTGTGCCCCGTGTCCTAACTCACACCCAGTCCCACTCACCCATCACCCCCTGTGCTCACTGTCCCGTGTCCTAACTCGCACCCAGTCCCACTCACCCATCACCCCCTGTGCTCACTGCCCCGTGTCCTAACTCACACCCAGTCCCACTCACCCATCACCCCCTGTGCTCACTGCCCCGTGTCCTAATTCGCACCGAGTCCCACTCACCCATCACCCCCTGTGCTCGCTGACCTACATTGGCTCCCGGTTAAACAACGCCTCGATTTCAAAATTATCATCCTTGTTTACAAATCCCTCCATGGCCCTCGCCCCTCCCTCTCTCTGTAACCTCCTCCAGCCCCACAACCCCCCGAGATGTCTGCGCTCCTCGAATTCTGTCCTCCTGACCATCCCTGATTATAATCGCTCCACCATCGGTGGCCGTGCCTTCTGTTGCCTGGGCCCCAAGCTCTGGAACTCCCTCCCTAAACCTCTCCGCCCCTCTCCCTCTCCTTCCTCCCATAAGACACTTTAAGCCACCTCTCTGACCCAGACTCTGGGCCTGCGTCGTTTCTCCTGCGGCTCGGTGTCGAATGTTTCTCACGTGACCCTCCTGTGCAGCCTCTTGGGACGTTTCACTTTGTTAAAGGCGCTATATAATACAAGTTGTTGTTGTTGATCGGGGTCAAACCCGCCTCAGACCGGGGTCAAACCCGCCTCAGACCGGGGTCAAACACCACACTGACCGGAGTCAAACGCCACACTGACCGGGGTCAAACCCCACACTGACCAGGGTCAAACCCGACACTAACCGGGGTCAAACCCGACACTGACCGGGGTCAAACTCCACACTGACCGGGGTCAAACTCCACACTGACCGGGTTCAAACCCGACACTGACCGGGGTCAAACCCGACACTGACCAGGGTCAAACCCCACACTGAACGGGGTCAAACCCACCTCAGACCGGGGTCAAACCCGACACTGACCAGGGTCAAACTCAACACTGACCGGGGTCAAACCCCACACTGAACGGGGTCAAACCCACCTCAGACCGGGGTCAAACCCCACACTGACCGGGGTTTACACTGTGACTGTCTCCCACTACACCTTACTGTCTTCCAGCATTGTGTGTGGAGCTGTGAGCCGGGCTGTTACTGTACGAGTGGGAAGGTGTTAAACCAGAACGGGACCTCGTGTGTTGAGCAACAGGACTGTACGTGTCTCGATCTGAGAACAAGGGAAAGGTACTTACCGGGTACAGTCCTACCTCGAGGTGACGGCTGCAATAACTGGTGAGTATCGCTATCAAACATTGCCAAACTTTGTCTCTGAGTAACTGGGGGGGCCTGAGGGAGGGGGGGCCTGAGGGAGGGGGGCCTGAGGGAGAGGGGCCTGAGGGAGTACTGGGGGTGGGGCCTGAGGGAGTACTGGGGGTAGGGCCTGAGGGAGAGGGGCCTGAGGGAGTTCTGGGGGTGGGGCCTGAGGGAGAGGGGCCTGAGGGAGTACTGGGGGTGGGGCCTGAGGGAGTACTGGGAGTGGGGCCTGAGGGAGTACTGGGGGTAGGGCCTGAGGGAGAGGGGCCTGAGGGAGTTCTGGGGGTGGGGCCTGAGGGAGTACTGGGGGTAGGGCCTGAGGGAGAGGGGCCTGAGGGAGTTCTGGGGGTGGGGCCTGAGGGAGAGGGGCCTGAGGGAGTACTGGGGGTGGGGCCTGAGGGAGTACTGGGGGTAGGGCCTGAGGGAGAGGGGCCTGAGGGAGTTCTGGGGGTGGGGCCTGAGGGAGAGGGGCCTGAGGGAGTACTGGGGGTGGGGCCTGAGGGAGTACTGGGGGTGGGGCCTGAGGGAGTACTGGAGGCGGGGCCTGAGGGAGTGCTGGGGGTGGGGCCTGAGGGAGTACAGCCACTGTTCACCCGCAACTGATCCCGGGACTGGTCCCGGTACTGATCCCCGTACTGATCCCGGGACTGGTCCCCGTACTGATCCCCGTACTGATCCCCGTACTGATCCCCGTACTGATCCCGTACTGGTCCCCGTACTGGTCCCCGGACTGATCCCCGTACTGGTCCCCGTACTGATCCCGGGACTGATCCCCGTACTGATCCCGGGATTGATCCCCATACTGGTCCCCGGACTGATCCTGGGACTGGTCCCCGTACTGATCCCCGGACTGATCCTGGGACTGGTCCCCGTACTGATACCCGGACTGATCCCCGTACTGATCCCGGGACTGGTCCCCGTACTGATCCCGGGACTGGTCCCCGTACTGATCCCGGGACTGGTCCCCGTACTGATCCCCGTAACGATCCCGGGACTGATCCTGGGACTGGTCCCCGTACTGATCCCCGTACTGATCCCGGGACTGATCCCCGTACTGGTCCCGGGACTGATCCCCGTACTGATCCCCGTACTGATCCCCGTACTGATCCCCGTACTGGTCCCCGTACTGATCCCCGTACTGATCCCCGTACTGATCCCGGGACTGATCCCCGTACTGATCCCCGTACTGATCCCCGTACTGATCCCCGTACTGATCCCCGTACTGATCCCCGTACTGATCCCGGGACTGATCCCCGTACTGGTCCCCGTACTGATCCCCGGACTGATCCCCGTACTGGTCCCCGTACTGATCCCGGGACTGATCCCCGTACTGATCCCGGGATTGATCCCCATACTGGTCCCCGGACTGACCCTGGGACTGGTCCCCGTACTGATCCCCGGACTGATCCTGGGACTGGTCCCCGTACTGATATCCGGACTGATCCCCGTATTTATCCCCGTACTGATCCCGGGACTGGTCCCCGTACTGATCCCGGGACTGGTCCCCGTACTGATCCCGGGACTGATCCCGGGACTGATCCCCGTACTGAGCCCGGGACTGGTCCCCATACTGATCCCCGTACTGATCCCGGGACTGATCCCGGGACTGGTCCCCGTACTGATCCCGGGACTGATCCCCGTACTGATCCCGGGACTGATCCTCGTACTGATCCCGGGACTGATCCCCGTACTGATCCCGGGACTGGTCCCCGTACTGATCCTGATACTGGTCCCGGGACTGATCCCCGTACTGATCCCCGTACTCATCCCGAGACTGATCCCCGTACTGATCCCGTGACTGATCCCGGGACTGGTCCCCGTACTGATCCCCGTACTGATCCCCGTACTGATCCCGGGACTGATCCCCGTACTGATCCCGGGACTGATCCCCGTACTGATCCCCGTACTGATCCCGGGACTGATCCCGGGACTGATCCCGGGACTGATCCCCGTACTGATCCCCGTACTGATCCCCGTACTGATCCCGGGACTGGTCCCCGTACTGATCCTGATACTGGTCCCGGGACTGATCCCCGTACTGATCCCCGTACTGATCCCCGTACTGATCCCGAGACTGATCCCCGTACTGATCCCGTGACTGATCCCGTGACTGATCCCGGGACTGGTCCCCGTACTGATCCCCGTACTGATCCCCGTACTGATCCCGGGACTGATCCCCGTACTGATCCCCGTACTGATCCCGGGACTGATCCCGGGACTGATCCCCGTACTGGTCCCGGGACTGATCCCCGTACTGATCCCCGTACTGAACCCCGTACTGATCCTCGTACTGATCCCCGTACTGATCCCGGGACTGATCCCCGTACTGATCCCGGGATTGGTCCCCGTACTGGTCCCCGTACTGATCCCCGTACTGATCCCCGTACTGATCCCGGGACTGATCCCCGTACTGGTCCTGGGACTGATCCCCGTACTGATCCCCGTACTGATCCCCGTACTGATCCCCGTACTGATCCCGGGACTGATCCCCGTACTGGTCCTGGGACTGATCCCCGTACTGATCCTCGTACTGATCCTCGTACTGATCCTCGTACTGATCCCCATACTGATCCGGGGACTGATCCGGGGACTGATCCGGGGACTGGTCCCCGTACTGGTCCCCGTACTGATCCCCGTACTGATCCCGGGACTGATCCCCGTACTGATCCCGGGACTGGTCCCCGTACTGATCCCGGGACTGGTCCCGGTACTGATCCGGTACTGATCCCCGTACTGATCCCGGGACTGATCCCCGTACTGGTCCTGGGACTGATCCCCGTACTGATCCCGGGACTGATCCCGGGACTGATCCCGATACTGGTCCCGGGACTGATCCCCGTACTGATCCCCGTACTGATCCCGGGACTGATCCCGGGACTGATCCCCGTACTGATCCCCGTACTGATCCCCGCACTGATCCCAGGACTGATCCCCGTACTGATCCCGTGACTGATCATGGGACTGGTCCCCGTACTGATCCCGGGACTGGTCCCCATACTGATCCCGGGACTGATCCCGGGACTGATCCCGGGACTGGTCCCCATACTGATCCTGGGACTGATCCCCGTACTGATCCTGGGACTGATCCCCGTACTGGTCCCGGGACTGATCCCAGTACTGATCCCGGGACTGATCCCGGTACTGGTCCCCGTACTGATCCCGGGTCTGGTCCCCGTACTGGTCCCCGTACTGATCCCGGGACTGGTCCCCGTACTGATCCCCGTACTGATCCCCGTACTGGTCCCGGGACTGATCCCCGTACTGGTCCCGGGACTGATCCCCGTACTGGTCCCGAGACTGATCCCCGTACTGGTCCCGGGACTGATCCCCGTACTGATCCCCGTACTGATCCCCGTACTGATCCCGGGACTGATCCCCGTACTGATCCCGGGACTGGTCCCCGTACTGATCCAGGGACTGATCCCCGTACTGATCCCGGGACTGGTCCCCGTACTGATCCCGGGACTGATCCCCGTACTGGTCCCGGGACTGATCCCCGTACTGGTCCCGGGACTGATCCCCGTACTGATCCCGGTACTGATCCCGGTACTGATCCCCGTACTGGTCCCGGGACTGATCCCCGTACTGATCCCCGTACTGATCCCGGGACTGATCCCGGGACTGATCCCGGGACTGATCCCCGTACTGATCCCCGTACTGATCCCGGGACTGGTCCCCGTACTGATCCCGGGACTGATCCCCGTACTGATCCCGGGACTGATCCCGGGTTTGGTCCCCGTACTGATCCCGGGACTGGTCCCCGTACTGGTCCCCGTATTGGTCCCCGCACTGATCCCGGTACTGGTCCCGGGACTGGTCCCCGTACTGGTCCCGGGACTGGTCCCTGTACTGATCCCAGGTCTGGTCCCCGTACTGGTCCCCGTACTGATCCCGGGACTGGTCCCCATACTGATCCCCGTACTGATCCCGGGACTGAATCCCGTACTGGTCCCGGGACTGATCCCCGTACTGATCCCCGTACTGATCCCGGGACTGGTCCCCGTACTGATCCCGGGACTGGTCCCCGTACTGATCCAGGGACTGATCCCCGGACTGATCCCCGTACTGGTCCTGGGACTGATCCCCGTACTGATCCCCGTACTGATCCCGGGACTGGTCCCCGTACTGATCCCGGGACTGATCCCCGTACTGGTCCCGGGACTGATCCCCGTACTGATCCCGGGACTGATCCCGGGACTGATCCCAGGACTGATCCCCGTACTGATCCCGGGACTGATCCCCGTACTGATCCCCGTACTGATCCCGGGACTGATCCCGGGACTGGTCCCCGTACTGATCCTGATACTGGTCCCGGGACTGATCCCCGTACTGATCCCCGTACTGATCCCCGTACTGATCCCCGTACTGATCCCGAGACTGATCCCCGTACTGATCCCGTGACTGATCCCGGGACTGGTCCCCGTACTGATCCCCGTACTGATCCCCGTACTGATCCCCGTACTGATCCCGGGACTGATCCCCGTACTGATCCCCGTACTGATCCCCGTACTGATCCCGGGACTGATCCCGGGACTGATCCCCGTACTGATCCCCGTACTGATCCCCGTACTGATCCCCGTACTGAACCCCGTACTGATCCTCGTACTGATCCCCGTACTGATCCCGGGACTGATCCCCGTACTGATCCCGGGATTGGTCCCCGTACTGGTCCCCGTACTGATCCCCGTACTGATCCCGGGACTGATCCCCGTACTGGTCCCGGGACTGATCCCCGTACTGATCCCCGTACTGATCCCCGTACTGATCCCCGTACTGATCCCGGGACTGATCCCCGTACTGATCCCCGGACTGATCCCCGTACTCATCCCGGGACTGGTCCCCGTACTGATCCCCGTATTGATCCCCGTACTGATCCCGGGACTGATCCCCGTACTGATCCCCGTATTGATCCCCGTACTGATCCCGGGACTGATCCCGGGACTGATCCCGGGACTGATCCTCGTACTGATCCTCGTACTGATCCTCGTACTGATCCCCATACTGATCCGGGGACTGATCCGGGGACTGATCCGGGGACTGGTCCCCGTACTGGTCCCCGTACTGATCCCCGTACTGATCCCGGGACTGATCCCCGTACTGATCCTGGGACTGGTCCCCGTACTGATCCCCGGACTGATCCTGGGACTGGTCCCCGTACTGATATCCGGACTGATCCCCGTATTTATCCCCGTACTGATCCCGGGACTGGTCCCCGTACTGATCCCGGGACTGGTCCCCGTACTGATCCCGGGACTGATCCCCGTACTGATCCCGGGACTGATCCTGGGACTGGTCCCCGTACTGATCCCCGTACTGATCCCCGTACTGATCCCCGTACTGATCCCGGGACTGATCCCCGTACTGGTCCCGGGACTGGTCCCCGTACTGATCCCCGTACTGATCCCCGTACTGATCCCCGTACTGATCCCGGGACTGATCCTCGTACTGATCCCGGGACTGATCCCCGTACTGATCCCGGGACTGATCGTGGGACTGGTCCCCGTACTGATCCCGGGACTGATCCCGGGACTGATCCCCGTACTGAGCCCGGGACTGGTCCCCGTACTGATCCCCGTACTGATCCCGGGACTGATCCCGGGACTGGTCCCCGTACTGATCCCGGGACTGATCCCCGTACTGATCCCCGTACTGATCCCCGTACTGATCCCGGGACTGATCCCCGTACTGATCCCGGGACTGGTCCCCGTACTGATCCTGATACTGGTCCCGGGACTGATCCCCGTACTGATCCCCGTACTCATCCCGAGACTGATCCCCGTACTGATCCCGTGACTGATCCCGGGACTGATCCGGGGACTGATCCCCGTACTGATCCCCATACTGATCCCCGTACTGATCCCGGGACTGATCCCCATACTGATCCCGGGACTGATCCCCGTACTGATCCCGGGACTGATCCCCGTACTGATCCCCGTACTGATCCCGGGACTGATCCCGGGACTGATCCCCGTACTGATCCCCGTACTGATCCCCGTACTGATCCCGGGACTGATCCCCGTACTGATCCTGATACTGGTCCCGGGACTGATCCCCGTACTGATCCCCGTACTGATCCCCGTACTGATCCCCGTACTGATCCCCGTACTGATCCCGGGACTGATCCCGGGACTGATCCCCGTACTGATCCCCGTACTGATCCCCGCACTGATCCCAGGACTGATCCCCGTACTGATCCCCGTACTGATCCCCGTACTGATCCCGGGACTGATCCCGGGACTGATCCCCGTACTGATCCCCGTACTGATCCCCGCACTGATCCCAGGACTGATCCCCGTACTGATCCCGTGACTGATCATGGGACTGGTCTCCGTACTGATCCCGGGACTGGTCCCCATACTGATCCCGGGACTGATCCCGGGACTGATCCCGGGACTGATCCCGGGACTGGTCCCCGTACTGATCCTGGGACTGATCCCCGTACTGATCCTGGGACTGATCCCCGTACTGGTCCCGGGACTGATCCCAGTACTGATCCCGGGACTGATCCCGGTACTGGTCCCCGTACTGATCCCGGGTCTGGTCCCCGTACTGGTCCCCGTACTGATCCCGGGACTGGTCCCCGTACTGATCCCCGTACTGGTCCCGGGACTGATCCCCGTACTGGTCCCGGGACTGATCCCCGTACTGGTCCCGGGACTGATCCCCGTACTGGTCCCGGGACTGATCCCCGTACTGATCCCCGTACTGATCCCCGTACTGATCCCCGTACTGATCCCGGGACTGATCCCCGTACTGATCCCGGGACTGGTCCCCGTACTGATCCAGGGACTGATCCCCGTACTGATCCCGGGACTGGTCCCCGTACTGATCCCGGGACTGATCCCCGTACTGGTCCCGATACTGATCCCCGTACTGGTCCCGGGACTGATCCCCGTACTGATCCCGGTACTGATCCCGGTACTGATCCCCGTACTGGTCCCGGGACTGATCCCCGTACTGATCCCCGTACTGATCCCCGTACTGATCCCGGGACTGATCCCGGGACTGATCCCGGGACTGATCCCGGGACTGATCCCGGGACTGATCCCCGTACTGATCCCCGTACTGATCCCCGTACTGATCCCGGGACTGGTCCCCGTACTGATCCCGGGACTGATCCCCGTACTGATCCCGGGACTGATCCCGGGTTTGGTCCCCGTACTGATCCCGGGACTGGTCCCCGTACTGGTCCCCGTACTGGTCCCCGTACTGATCCCGGGACTGATCCCCGTACTGGTCCCGGGACTGGTCCCCGTACTGGTCCCGGGACTGGTCCCTGTACTGATCCCAGGTCTGGTCCCCGTACTGGTCCCCGTACTGATCCCGGGACTGGTCCCCATACTGATCCCCGTACTGATCCCGGGACTGAATCCCGTACTGGTCCCGGGACTGATCCCCGTACTGATCCCCGTACTGATCCCGGGACTGGTCCCCGTACTGATCCCGGGACTGGTCCCCGTACTGATCCAGGGACTGATCCCCGGACTGATCCCCGTACTGGTCCTGGGACTGATCCCCGTACTGATCCCCGTACTGATCCCGGGACTGGTCCCCGTACTGATCCCGGGACTGATCCCCGTACTGATCCCCGTACTGGTCCCGGGACTGATCCCCGTACTGATCCCGGGACTGATCCCAGGACTGATCCCCGTACTGATCCCGGGACTGATCCCCGTACTGATCCCCGTACTGATCCCGGGACTGATCCCGGGACTGATCCCGGGACTGATCCCCGTACTGATCCCCGTACTGATCCCCGTACTGATCCCCGTACTGATCCCGGGACTGGTCCCCGTACTGATCCTGATACTGGTCCCGGGACTGATCCCCGTACTGATCCCCGTACTGATCCCCGTACTGATCCCGAGACTGATCCCCGTACTGATCCCCGTACTGATCCCGTGACTGATCCCGGGACTGGTCCCCGTACTGATCCCCGTACTGATCCCCGTACTGATCCCCGTACTGATCCCGGGACTGATCCCGGTACTGATCCCCGTACTGATCCCGGGACTGATCCCGGGACTGATCCCCGTACTGGTCCCGGGACTGATCCCCGTACTGATCCCCGTACTGATCCCCGTACTGATCCCCGTACTGAACCCTGTACTGATCCTCGTACTGATCCCCGTACTGATCCCGGGACTGATCCCCGTACTGATCCCGGGATTGGTCCCCGTACTGATCCCCGTACTGATCCCCGTACTGATCCCGGGACTGATCCCCGTACTGGTCCCGGGACTGATCCCCGTACTGATCCCCGTACTGATCCCCGTACTGATCCCCGTATTGATCCCCGTATTGATCCCCGTACTGATCCGGGGACTGATCCGGGGACTGATCCGGGGACTGGTCCCCGTACTGGTCCCCGTACTGATCCCCGTACTGATCCCGGGACTGATCCCCGTACTGATCCCGGGACTGGTCCCCGTACTGATCCCGGGACTGGTCCCGGTACTGATCCCGGTACTGATCCCCGTACTGATCCCGGGACTGATCCCCGTACTGGTCCCGGGACTGATCCCCGTACTGATCCCGGGACTGATCCCGGGACTGATCCCCGTACTGATCCCCGTACTGATCCCCGTACTGATCCCGGGACTGGTCCCCGTACTGATCCTGATACTGGTCCCGGGACTGATCCCCGTACTGATCCCCGTACTGATCCCCGTACTGATCCCCGCACTGATCCCAGGACTGATCCCCGTACTGATCCCGTGACTGATCATGGGACTGGTCCCCGTACTGATCCCGGGACTGGTCCCCATACTGATCCCGGGACTGATCCCGGGACTGGTCCCCGTACTGATCCTGGGACTGATCCCCGTACTGATCCTGGGACTGATCCCCGTACTGGTCCCGGGACTGATCCCGGGACTGATCCCGGGACTGATCCCGGTACTGGTCCCCGTACTGATCCCGGGTCTGGTCCCCGTACTGGTCCCGGGACTGATTCCCGTACTGGTCCCGGGACTGATCCCCGTACTGATCCCCGTACTGATCCCCGTACTGATCCCGGGACTGATCCCCGTACTGATCCCGGGACTGGTCCCCGTACTGATCCAGGGACTGATCCCCGTACTGATCCCGGGACTGGTCCCCGTACTGATCCCGGGACTGATCCTCGTACTGGTCCCGGGACTGATCCCCGTACTGGTCCCGGGACTGATCCCCGTACTGATCCCGGTACTGATCCCGGTACTGATCCCCGTACTGGTCCCGGGACTGATCCCCGTACTGATCCCCGTACTGATCCCGGGACTGATCCCGGGACTGATCCCGGGACTGATCCCGGGACTGATCCCCGTACTGATCCCCGTACTGATCCCCGTACTGATCCCGGGACTGGTCCCCGTACTGATCCCGGGACTGATCCCCGTACTGATCCCGGGACTGATCCCGGGTTTGGTCCCTGTACTGATCCCAGGTCTGGTCCCCGTACTGGTCCCCGTACTGATCCCGGGACTGGTCCCCATACTGATCCCCGTACTGATCCCGGGACTGAATCCCGTACTGGTCCCGGGACTGATCCCCGTACTGATCCCCGTACTGATCCCGGGACTGGTCCCCGTACTGATCCCGGGACTGGTCCCCGTACTGATCCAGGGACTGATCCCCGGACTGATCCCCGTACTGGTCCTGGGACTGATCCCCGTACTGATCCCCGTACTGATCCCGGGACTGGTCCCCGTACTGATCCCGGGACTGATCCCCGTACTGGTCCCGGGACTGATCCCCGTACTGATCCCGGGACTGATCCCAGGACTGATCCCCGTACTGATCCCGGGACTGATCCCCGTACTGATCCCGGGACTGATGCCCGTACTGATGCCCGTACTGATCCCGGGACTGATGCCCGTACTGATCCCGGGACTGATCCCCGTACTGATCCCGGGACTGGTCCCCGTACTGATCCCGGGACTGGTCCCCGTACTGTCCCGGGACTGGTCCCCGTACTGATCCCGGGACTGGTCCCCGTACTGATCCCGGGACTGGTCCCCGTACTGATCCCGGGACTGATCCCGGGACTGATCCCGGGACTGATCCCGGGACTGATCCACGGACTGATCCCCGTACTGATCCCCGTACTGATCCCCGTACTGATCCCCGTACTGATCCCGGGACTGATCCCGGGACTGATCCCCGTACTGATCCCCGTACTGATCCCCGTACTGGTCCCCGGACTGATCCCGGGACTGGTCTCCGGACTGATCCCGGGACTGATCCCGGGACTGATCCCCGTACTGATCCCCGTACTGATCCTCGTACTGATCCCGGGACTGGTCCACGTACTGATCCCCGTACTGATCCCCGTACTGATCCCCGTACTGATCCCGGGACTGGTCCCCGTACTGATCCCAGGACTGATCCCCGTACTGATCCCCGTACTGATCCCAGGACTGATCCCCGTACTGATCCCCGTACTGGTCCCGGGACTGATCCCCGTACTGATCCCCGTACTGATCCCCGTACTGGTCCTGGGACTGGTCCCCGTACTGATCCCGGGACTGGGCCAGTTAGCCAGCTATCTGACACCTCTCTGCCACACCATCTCACTCGCTGCCTCTGCCGACGGGCCGGTCTCTGGCCCTGAGGGAGCCGTACTGTTCCAGCTGAAATATCAGATTGGAGCAGCTGGAGAAAGTGTGTGTGTGACTGCGCCGGGCTCTTTGTCCAGTTTAGCTCGAGTCTGAGACTCAGTGTTGAGTTTTGAAAGTCTGTATTGGAGAGCAATGTGTGGGAGTGTGCCCTCGTGCTCGGTCACGGCGAGGGGGACAAGCTGCTCTCAGGTTTTGGGTCGAATGTTTGCTTTGGACTCAGTGTTGAATTTCTCTCTCACTTGTTTGCAGTTCCTGTCTGAAGGGAGAACTACAGTGCAGCAACCGGCCCTGCACTGGTGAGTATGACCAGTCCTTCGCTGACCTCCGACACCCCGCTGACCTCCGGCACCCCGCTGACCTCCGACACCCCGCTGACCTCCGACACCCCGGTGACCTCCGGCACCCCGCTGACCTCCGGCACCCCGCTGACCTCCGACACCCCGCTGACCTCCGGCACCCCGCTGACCTCCGACACCCCGCTGACCACCTGCACCCCGCTGACCACCAGCACCCCGCTGACCTCCGGCACCCCGCTGACCTCCGACACCCCGCTGACCTCCGACACCCCGCTGACCTCCGACACCCCGCTGACCACCGGCACCCCGCTGACCTCCGGCACCCCGCTGACCTCCGGCACCCCGCTGACCTCCGACACCCCGCTGACCTCCGACACCCCGCTGACCTCCGGCACCCCGCTGACCTCCGACACCCCGCTGACCACCGGCACCCCGCTGACCACCGGCACCCCGCTGACCTCCGGCACCCCGCTGACCTCCGACACCCCGCTGACCTCCGGCACCCCGCTGACCTCCGGCACCCCGCTGACCTCCCCCGCTGACCTCCGGCACCCCGCTGACCTCCCCCGCTGACCTCCGGCACCTCTGAGATGTGGGAGTAAAAATCACGGGAGTGGGACTAATTGCAGCTCATTCAAAGAGCCGGAACGGGCCGAATGGCCTCCCTCTCTGCTGCAACCATTCAATCATCTGGCTGACCCCACAGCCCCTCCCCCCCCACAGCCCCTTCCCCCATAGCCCTTCCCCCCCACAGCCCCCCCCCCCACTGCCCCTCCCCCCACAGCCCCTCCCCCCACAGCCCCTCCCCCCCACTGCCCCTCCCCCCCACTGTCCCTCCCCCCCACTGCCCCTCCCCCCACAGCCCCTCCCCCCACTGCCTCTCCCCCCCACTGCCCCTCCCCCCACAGCCCCTCCCCCCACAGCCCCTCCCCCCCACTGCCCCTCCCCCCCACTGTCCCTCCCCCCCACTGCCCCTCCCCCCACAGCCCCTCCCCCCACAGCCCCTCCCCCCACTGCCCCTACCCCCCACTGTCCCTCCCCCCCACTGCCCCTCCCCCCACAGCCCCTCCCCCCACTGCCTTTCCCCTCCCCCACCCGCCCCCGCTTACGGACGCCCCCCCCCCGCTACTCACACTCCCCCCCCCCGCCCTCCCTGCTCACACTCACCCCCCACCCCCGCTCACATTCCCTCCCCCCCCGCTCACACACCGCCCCCCACCCCGCTCACACTCCCCCCCCCCCCCACTCAATCCCTCCCCCCCCCACTCACACACACACCCCCCCACCCCACTCACATTCCCTCCCCCCCCCCCCCGCTCACACCCCCCCCCCCGCTCACACCCCCCCCCACCTGCTCATACTCACTCCACCCCTGCCTCACACACACCCCCCCACTCACCCCGCTCACATTCCCTCCCCCCCCCCCCCGCTCACACACTCCCCCCCACCTGCTCATACTCACTCCACCCCCCGTTCACACTCCCTCCCCCCCACTCAATCCCTCCCCCCCCCCGCTCACACACCCCCCCCCACCTGCTCACACTCACTCCACCCCTGCCTCACACACACCCCCCCACTCCCCCCGCTCACACTCGCTCTCTGATGCCGCGCTCTCCTCTCCCTCTCTCTGATAGTGGACGGAGGCTGGTGCCCCTGGTCTCCCTGGACCCCCTGTTCCAAAACCTGTGGAGCAGAGATGACTTCCCGCTATCGCTCGTGTGCCTGTCCTCAGCCCCAGAACAATGGGACGGTGTGTGAGGGAGTGGAGCAGTGGTCCAGAGACATCGGCCTGCAGCTCAGCCGGGAGCGCTGCCCCTCCGTTTCTTTCTGTCCAGGTACTCCGCCCATTGTCCAAGGCCCATCACAACTGAGCAAAGGACGTGTCCAGAACACTGGGGCAGGGGTGGTGCAGATCGTAGGAGGGGGGAGGGGAGAGGAGCACGGTGGGGGGGGGGGGGGTAGATCCATGTGACTGAGCAAAGGACGTGTCCAGAACACTGGGGCAGGGGTGGTGCAGATCGTAGGAGGGGGGAGGGGAGAGGAGCGCGGTGGGGGGGGGGGGAGATCGATGTGACTGAGGGAATGTAGCAGGAAAAGTGGGAATGTGAAAGGATGAGACAGAGAGGCAGGCAGACGGAGAGAGAGAGCGAGGGGGAGAGGGGCTTGTTTTTCCTACCAGTGCTGACACTGGAGCAGCTGATAAGGAGTGCGAGAGTAGGAGACGGAGGCCCAGAGACCAGCCCAACCAGCTGCAGACAAAGATAGAGGGGTGCGAAATCGAGAGGTGACGTCACAGCCAAGCTGGTAAGTGGTTGGCTGTTCAACTGGGAAGTACAACTCTCTTTTAGACTGACTTTTAGATTGGTTGAATTAACAGCGAACTACTAAGTAGCTGTTTGGTGTGTAAGTAAATTAATTTAAGGGTTAAGTCATTGCAATAGAGTTCCTCCTGTGCTATGTGGGAAATCAGGGACACTTGTGTGCGGGAAGTGTATCCAGGTGCAGCTCCTGACAGACCACATGACAGCACTGGAGCTGCGGATGGACTCGCACTGGAGCATGCGCGATGCTGAGAATGTTGTGGAGAGCACATTTAGTGAGTTGGTCACACCGCAGGTAAGGGTTAGGACAGATAGTGAATGGGTGACCAAGAGTCAAGGCAAGAGCAGGAAGGTAGTGCAGGAGTCCCCTGCGGTCATCTCCCTCCAAAACAGATATACCGTTTTGGATACTGTTGGGGGAGATGACTTACCAGGGGAAGGCACCAGCAGCCAGGTTCATGGCACCGTGGGTGGCTCTGCTGCACAGAAGGGCGGGAAAAAGAGTGGGAGTGCGATAGTGATAGGGGACTCTATTGTAAGGGGAATAGATAGGAGTTTCTGCGGTCACAACCGAGACTCCAGGATGGTATGTTGCCTCCCTGGTGCAAGGGTCAAGGATGTCTCGGAGCGGCTGCAGAGCATTCTGGAGAGGGAGGGTGAACAGCCAGTTGTCGTGGTACATGTAGGTACCAACGATATAGGTAAGAAGCGGGAAGAGGTCCTACAAGCTGAATTTAGGGAGCTAGGGGTTAAATTAAAAAGTAGGACCTCAAAGGTAGTAATCTCTGGATTGCTACCAGTGCCACATGCTAATCAGAGTAGAGGGAGCAGGATAGTTAGAATAAATACGTGGCTTGAGCAGTGGTGCAAGAGGGAGGGATTCAAATTCCTGGGACATTGGAACCAGTTCTGGGGGAAGTGGGACCTGTACAAAAGGGACGGTCTGCACTTGGGCAGGACTGGAACTGTTGTCCTGGGGGTAACATTTGCTAATGCAGTTCGGGAGTGTTTAAACTAATATGGCAGGGGGATGGGAACCTATGCAGCGAGACAGGGCGAAGTAATATGGAGTCAGAAACAGATGGTAGAAAGGTGAAAAACAATAGTGGAAGGCCGAGTAAACAAAGGCAAGAAACAAAAAGGGCCACACTACATCATAATTCTAAAAGGACAAAGGGTGTTAAAAAACAAGCCTGAAGGCTTTGTGTCTTAATGCAAGGAGTATCCGTAATAAGGTGGATGAATTAACTGTGCAAATAGATGTTAACAGATATGATGTGATTGGGATTACAGAGACGTGGCTCCAGGATGATCAGGGCTGGGAACTCAACATCCATGGGTATTCAACATTCAGGAAGGATAGAATAAAAGGAAAAGGAGGTGGGGTAGCATTGTTGGTTAAAGAGGAGATTAATGCAATAGTTAGGAAGGACATTAGCTTGGATGATGTGGAATCTATATGGGTAGAGCTGCAGAACACTAAAGGGCAAAAAACGTTAGTGGGAGTTGTGTACAGACCTCCAAACAGTAGCAGTGATGTTGGGGAGGGCATCAAACAGGAAATTAGGGGTGCATGCAATAAAGGTGCAGCAGTTATCATGGGTGACTTTAATATGCACATAGATTGGGCTAACCAAACTGGAAGCAATACGGTGGAGGAGGATTTCCTGGAGTGCATAAGGGATGGTTTTTTAGACCAATATGTCGAGGAACCAACTAGGGGGGAGGCCATCTTAGACTGGGTGTTGTGTAATGAGAGAGGATTAATTAGCAATCTCGTTGTGCGAGGCCCCTTGGGGAAGAGTGACCATAATATGGTGGAATTCTGCATTAGGATGGAGAATGAAACAGTAAATTCAGAGACCATTGTCCAGAACTTAAAGAAGGGTAACTTTGAAGGTATGAGGCATGAATTGGCTAGGATAGATTGGCGAATGATACTTAGGGGGTTGACTGTGGATGGGCAATGGCAGACATTTAGAGACCGCATGGATGAACTACAACAATTGTACATTCCTGTCTGGCGTAAAAATAAAAAAGGGAAGGTGGCTCAACCGTGGCTATCAATGGAAATCAGGGATAGTATTAAAGCCAAGGAAATGGCATACAAATTAGCCAGAAATAGCAGTGAACCCGGGGACTGGGAGAAATTTAGAACTCAGCAGAGGAGGACAAAGGGTTTGATTAGGGCAGGGAAAATAGAGTACGAGAAGAAGCTTGCAGGGAACATTAAGACGGACTGCAAAAGCTTCTATAGATATGTAAAGAGAAAAAGGTTAGTAAAGACAAACGTAGGTCCCCTGCAGTCAGAATCAGGGGAAGTCATAACGGGGAACAAAGAAATGGCAGACCAATTCAACAAATACTTTGGTTCGGTATTCACGAAGGAGGACACAAACAACCTTCCGGATATAAAATGGGTCAGAGGGTCTAGTAAGGAGAAGGAACTGAGGGAAATCCTTATTAGTCGGGAAATTGTGTTGGGGAAATTGATGGGATTGAAGGCCGATAAATCCCCAGGGCCTGATGGACTGCATCCCAGAGTACTTAAGGAGGTGGCCTCGGAAATAGCGGATGCATTGACAGTCATTTTCCAACATTCCATTGACTCTGGATCAGTTCCTATGGAGTGGAGGGTAGCCAATGTAACCCCACTTTTTAAAAAAGGAGGGAGAGAGATAACAGGGAATTATAGACCGGTCAGCCTGACCTCCGTAGTGGGTAAAATGATGGAATCAATTATTAAGGATGTCATAGCAGCGCATTTGGAAAGAGGTGACATGATAGGTCAAGTCAGCATGGATTTGTGAAAGGGAAATCATGCTTGACAAATCTTTTGGAATTTTTTGAGGATGTTTCCAGTAGAGTGGACAAGGGAGAACCAGTTGATGTGGTGTATTTGGACTTTCAGAAGGCTTTCGACAAGGTCCCACACAAGAGATTAATGTGTAAAGTTAAAGCACATGGGATTGGGGGTAGTGTGCTGACGTGGATTGAGAACTGGTTGTCAGACAAGAAGCAAAGAGTAGGAGTAAATGGGGACTTTTCAGAATGGCAGGCAGTGACTAGTGGGGTACCGCAAGGTTCTGTGCTGGGGCCCCAGCTGCTTACGTTGTACATTAATGATTTAGACGAGGGGATTAAATGTAGTATCTTGAAATTTGCGGATGACATTAAGTTGGGTGGCAGTGTGAGCTGCGAGGAGGATGCTATGAGGCTGCAGAGCGACTTGGATAGGTTAGGTGAGTGGGCAAATGCATGGCAGATGAAGTATAATGTGGATAACTGTGAGGTTGTCCACTTGGGTGGTAAAAACAGAACATAATAAGAACATAAGAATTAGGAACAGGAGTAGGCCATCTAGCCCCTCGAGCCTGCTCCGCCATTCAACAAGATCATGGCTGATCTGGCCGTGGACTCAGCTCCACTTACCCGCCCGCTCCCCGTAACCCTTAATTCCCTTATTGGTTAAAAATCTATCTATCTGTGACTTGAATACATTCAATGAGCTAGCCTCAACTGCTTCCTTGGGCAGAGAATTCCACAAATTCACAACCCTCTGGGAGAAGAAATTCCTTCTCAACTCGGTTTTAAATTGTCTCCCCCGTATTTTGAGGCTGTGCCCCCTAGTTCTAGTCTCCCCGACCAGTGGAAACAACCTCTCTGCCTCTATCTTGTCTATCCCTTTCATTATTTTAAATGTTTCAATAAGATCACCCCTCATCCTTCTCAACTCCAACGAGTAAAGACCCAGTCTACTCAATCTATCATCATAAGGTAACCCCCTCATCTCCGGAATCAGCCTAGTGAATCGTCTCTGTACCCCCTCCAAAGCCAGTATATCCTTCCTTAAGTAAGGTGACCAAAACTGCACGCAGTACTCCAGGTGTGGCCTCACCAATACCCTGTACAGTTGCAGCAGGACCTCCCTGCTTTTGTACTCCATCCCTCTCGCAATGAAGGCCAACATTCCATTCGCCTTCCTGATTACCTGCTGCACCTGCAAACTAACTCTTTGGGATTCATGCACAAGGACCCCCAGGTCCCTCTGCACCTCAGCATGTTGTAATTTATCCCCATTCAAATAATATTTTACTGTTTTTTACCCCAAGGTGGATGACCTCACACTTTCCGACATTGTATTCCATCTGCCAAATCTTAGCCCATTCGCTTAACCTATCCAAATCTCTTTGCAAGACAGAGAGACAGACTATTATCTGAACGGCGACAGATTAGGAAAAGGGGAGGTGCAACGAGACCTGGGTGTCATGGTACATCAGTCATTGAAGGTTGGCATGCAGGTACAGCAGGCGGTTAAGAAAGCAAATGGCATGTTGGCCTTCATAGCGAGGGGATTTGAGTACAGGGGCAGGGAGGTGTTGCTACAGTTGTACAGGGCCTTGGTGAGGCCACACCTGGAGTATTGTGTACAGTTTTGGTCTCCTAACTTGAGGAAGGACATTCTTGCTATTGAGGGAGTGCAGCAAAGGTTCACCAGACTGATTCCCGGGATGGCGGGACTGACATATCAAGAAAGACTGGATCAACTGGGCTTGTATTCACTGGAGTTCAGAAGAATGAGAGGAGACCTCATGGAAACGTTTAAAATTCTGACGGGTTTAGACAGGTTAGATGCAGGAAGAATGTTCCCAATGTTGGGGAAGTCCAGAACCAGGGGTCACAGTCTAAGGATAAGGGGTAAGCCATTTTTGACCGAGATGAGGAGAAACTTCTTCACCCAGAGAGTGGTGAACCTGTGGAATTCTCTACCACAGAAAGTTGTTAAGGCCAATTCACTAAATATATTCAAAAGGGAGTTAGATGAAGTCGTTACTACTCGGGGGATCAAGGGGTATGGAGAGAAAGCAGGAATGGGGTACTGAAGTTGCATGTTCAGCCATGAACTCATTGAATGGTGGTGCAGGCTTGAAGGGCCGAATGGCCTACTCCTGCACCTATTTTCTATGTTTCTATCGCGGAGCGATGGAGGAGGGGCACGGAGATATTGGTGTATCGCGGGGAGGGGCACGGAGATATTGGTGTATCGCGGAGAGGGGCACGGAGATATTGGTGTATCGCAGGGAGGGGCACGCAGATATTGGTGTATCACGGGGAGAGGGAGAGGGAGGTATTGGTGTATCGCGGAGAGAGGGAGAGAGAGGTATTGGTGTATCGCGGAGAGGGAGAGGGAGATATTGGTGTATTGCGGAGAGATGGAGAGGGAGATATTGGTGTATCGCGGGGAGAGGGAGAGGGAGATATTGGTTTATCGCGGTGAGAGGGAGAGGGAGATATTGGTGTATCGCGGAGAGAGGGAGAGGGAGATATTGGTGTATCGCGGAGAGGGGCACGGAGATATTGGTGTATCGCGGGGAGAGGGAGATAGAGATATTGGTGTATCACGGGGAGGGAGAGGGAGATATTGGTGTATCGCGGGGAGGGAGACGGAGATATTGGTGTATCGCGGGGAGAGGGAGAGGGAGATATTGGTGTATCGCGGAGAGGGGCACGGAGATACTGGTGTATCGCGGGGAGGAGCACGGAGATATTGGTGTATCACGGGGAGAGGGAGAGGGAGGTATTGGTGTATCGCGGAGAGAGGGAGAGAGAGGTATTGGTGTATCGCGGAGAGGGAGAGGGAGATATTGGTGTATCGCGGAGAGAGGGAGAGAGAGATATTGGTGTATCGCGGAGAGGGAGAGGGAGATATTTTGTGTATCGCGGAGAGAGGGAGAGGGAGATATTGGTGTATCGCGGGGAGAGGGAGAGGGAGTTATTGGTGTTTCGCGGAGAGAGGGAGAGGGAGATATTGGTGTATCGCGGAGAGGGAGAGGGAGATATTGGTGTATCGCGGTGAGAGGGAGAGGGAGATATTGGTGTATCGCGGAGAGAGGGAGAGGGAGATATTGGTGTATCGCGGGGAGGGAGAGGGAGATATTGGTGTATCGCGGGGAGAGGGAGAGGGAGATATTGGTGTATCGCGGGGAGAGGGAGATATTGGTGTATCGCGGAGAGAGGGAGAGGGAGATATTGGTGTATCGCGGAGAGGGGCACGGAGATATTGGTGTATCGCGGGGAGGGAGAGGGAGATATTGGTGTATTGCGGGGAGGGAGAGGGAGATATTGGTGTATCGCGGAGAGGGGCACGGAGATATTGGTGTATCGCGTTGAGGGAGATATTGGTGTATCGCGGAGAGGAAGAGGGAGATATTGGTGTATCGTGGGGAGGGGCACGGAGATATTGGTGTATCGCGGAGAGAGGGAGAGGGAGATATTGGTGTATCGCGGGGAGGGAGAGGGAGATATTGATGTATCGTGGAGAGGGAGATATTGGTGTATCGCGGGGAGGGAGAGGGAGATATTGGTGTATCGCGGGGAGAGGGAGATATTGGTGTATCGCGGGGAGAGGCACGGAGATATTGGTGTATCGCGGGGAGAGGGAGATATTGGTGTATCGCGGGGAGAGGGAGATATTGGTGTATCGCGGGGAGAGGCACGGAGATATTGGTGTATCGCAGGGAGAGGGAGGGAGATATTGGTGTATCGCGGGGAGGGAGAGGGAGATATTGGTGTATCGCGGAGAGATGGAGAGGGAGATATTGGTGTATCGCGGAGAGGGAGAGGGAGATATTGGTGTATCGCGGGGAGAGTGAGAGTGAGATACTGGTGTATCGCGGAGAGGGGCACGGAGATATTGGTGTATCGCGGAGTGGGAGACGGAGATATTGGTGTATCGCGGGGAGAGGGAGAGGGAGATATTGGTGTATCGCGGGGAGAGGGAGAGTGAGATATTGGTGTATCGCGGGGAGGGAGAGGGAGATATTGGTGTATCGCGGGGAGAGGGAGAGGGAGATATTGGTGTATCGCGGGGAGGGAGAGGGAGATATTGGTGTATCGCGGAGAGGGAGAGGGAGATATTGGTGTATCGCGGGGAGGGAGTTATTGGTGCATCGCGGGGAGGGAGATGGAGATATTGGTGTATCGCGGGGAGAGGGAGAGTGAGATACTGGTGTATCGCGGAGAGGGGCACGGAGATATTGGTGTATCGCGGGGAGAGGGAGAGGGAGATATTGGTGTATCGCGGGGAGAGGGAGAGGGAGATATTGGTTTAACGCGGAGAGAGGGAGATATTGGTGTATCGCGGGGAGGGAGAGGGAGATATTGGTGTATCGCGGAGAGAGGGAGAGGGAGATATTGCTGTATCGCGGAGAGAGGGAGATATTGGTGTATCGCGGGGAGGGAGAGGGAGATATTGGTGTATCGCGGGGAGAGGGAGAGGGAGATATTGGTGTATCGCGGGGAGGGAGAGGGAGATATTTGTGTATCGCGGAGAGGGGCACGGAGATATTGGTGTATAGAGGGAGAGGGAGATATTGCTGTATTGCGGAGAGAGGGAGAGGGAGATATTGGTGTATCGCGGAGAGGGAGAGGGAGATATTGGTGTATCGCGGGGAGAGGGAGAGGGAGATATTGGTGTATCGCGGGGAGGGAGAGGGAGATATTGGTGTATCGCGGAGAGGGAGAGGGAGATATTGGTGTATCGCGGGGAGGGAGAGGGAGTTATTGGTGTATCGCGGAGAGGGAGAGGGAGATATTTTGTGTATCGCGGAGAGAGGGAGAGGGAGATATTGGTGTATCGCGGGGAGAGGGAGAGGGAGATATTGGTGTATCGCGGGGAGGGAGAGGGAGATATTGGTGTATTGCGGGGAGGGAGAGGGAGATATTGGTGTATCGCGGAGAGGGGCACGGAGATATTGGTGTATTGCGTTGAGGAAGATATTGGTGTATCGCGGAGAGGAAGAGGGAGATATTGGTGTATCGTGGGGAGGGGCACGGAGATATTGGTGTATCGCGGAGAGAGGGAGAGGGAGATATTGGTGTATCGCGGGGAGGGAGAGGGAGATATTGATGTATCGTGGAGAGGGAGATATTGGTGTATCGCGGGGAGGGAGAGGGAGATATTGGTGTATCGCGGGGAGAGGGAGATATTGGTGTATCGCGGGGAGAGGCACGGAGATATTGGTGTATCGCGGGGAGAGGGAGATATTGGTGTATCGCGGGGAGAGGGAGATATTGGTGTATCGCGGGGAGAGGCACGGAGATATTGGTGTATCGCGGGGAGAGGGAGGGAGATATTGGTGTATCGCGGGGAGGGAGAGTGAGATATTGGTGTATCGCGGAGAGATGGAGAGGGAGATATTGGTGTATCGCGGGGAGGGAGAGGGAGATATTGGTGTATCGCGGAGAGATGGAGAGGGAGATATTGGTGTATCGCGGAGAGGGGCACGGAAATATTGGTGTATCGCGGGGAGAGGGAGGGAGATATTGGTGTATCGCGGGGAGGGAGAGGGAGATATTGGTGTATCGCGGAGAGATGGAGAGGGAGATATTGGTGTATCGCGGGGAGAGGGAGAGGGAGATATTGGTGTATCGAGGGGAGGGAGAGGGAGATATTGGTGTATCGCGGAGAGGGAGAGGGAGATATTGGTGTATCGCGGGGAGGGAGAGGGAGTTATTGGTGTATCGCGGGGAGGGAGATGGAGATATTGGTGTATCGCGGGGAGAGGGAGAGTGAGATACTGGTGTATCGCGGAGAGGGACACGGAGATATTGGTGTATCGCGGGGAGAGGGAGAGGGAGATATTGGTGTATCGCGGAGAGAGGGAGAGGGAGATATTGCTGTATCGCGGAGAGAGGGAGATATTGGTGTATCGCGGGGAGGGAGAGGGAGATATTGGTGTATCGCGGGGAGAGGGAGAGGGAGATATTGGTGTATCGCGGGGAGGGAGAGGGAGATATTTGTGTATCGCGGAGAGGGGCACGGAGATATTGGTGTATCGAGGGAGAGGGAGATATTGCTGTATTGCGGAGAGAGGGAGAGGGAGATATTGGTGTATCGCGGAGAGGGAGATGGAGATATTGGTGTATCGCGGGGAGAGGGAGAGGGAGATATTGGTGTATCGCGGGGAGGGAGAGGGAGATATTGGTGTATCGCGGAGAGGGAGAGGGAGATATTGGTGTATCGCGGGGAGGGAGAGGGAGTTATTGGTGTATCGCGGAGAGGGAGATATTTTGTGTATCGCGGAGAGAGGGAGAGGGAGATATTGGTGTATCGCGGGGAGAGGGAGAGGGAGTTATTGGTGTTTCGCGGAGAGAGGGAGAGGGAGATATTGGTGTATCGCGGAGTGGGAGACGGAGATATTGGTGTATCGCGGGGAGAGGGAGAGTGAGATACTGGTGTATCGCGGAGAGGGGCACGGAGATATTGGTGTATCGCGGGGAGAGGGAGAGGGAGATATTGGTGTATCGCGGGGAGGAGGAAAGGGAGATATTGGTTTAACGCGGAGAGAGGGAGATATTGGTGTATCGCGGGGAGGGAGAGGGAGATATTGGTGTATCGCGGGGAGGGAGAGGGAGATATTGGTGTATCGCGGGGAGAGGGAGATATTGGTGTATCGCAGGGAGAGGGGGAGAGGGAGATATTGGTGTATCGCGGGGAGAGGGAGAGGGAGATATTGGTTTAACGCGGAGAAAGGGAGATATTGGTGTATCGCGGGGAGGGAGAGGGAGATACTGGTGTTTCGCGGAGAGGGGCACGGAGATATTGGTGTATCGCGGAGTGGGAGACGGAGATATTGGTGTATCGCGGGGAGAGGGAGAGGGAGATATTGGTGTATCGCGGGGAGAGGGAGAGTGAGATATTGGTGTATCGCAGGGAGGGAGAGGGAGATATTGGTGTATCGCGGGGAGAGGGAGAGGGAGATATTGGTGTATCGCGGGGAGGGAGAGGGAGATATTGGTGTATCGCGGAGAGGGAGAGGGAGATATTGGTGTATCGCGGGGAGGGAGAGGGAGTTATTGGTGTATCGCGGGGAGGGAGATGGAGATATTGGTGTATCGCGGGGAGAGGGAGAGTGAGATACTGGTGTATCGCGGAGAGGGGCACGGAGATATTGGTGTATCGCGGAGAGAGGGAGAGGGAGATATTGGTGTATCGCGGGGAGAGGGAGAGGGAGATATTTGTTTAACGCGGAGAGAGGGAGATATTGGTATATCGCGGGGAGGGAGAGGGAGATATTGGTGTATCGCGGAGAGAGGGAGAGGGAGATATTGCTGTATCGCGGAGAGAGGGAGATATTGGTGTATCGCGGGGAGGGAGAGGGAGATATTGGTGTATCGCGGGGAGAGGGAGAGGGAGATATTGGTGTATCGCGGGGAGGGAGAGGGAGATATTTGTGTATCGCGGAGAGGGGCACGGAGATATTGGTGTATCGCGGGGAGAGGGAGAGGGAGGTATTGCTGTATTGCGGAGAGAGGGAGAGGGAGATATTGGTGTATCGCGGAGAGGGAGAGGGAGATATTGGGTATCGCGGGGAGAGGGAGAGGGAGATATTGGTGTATCGCGGGAGGGAGAGGGAGATATTGGTGTATCGCGGGGAGGGAGAGGGAGATATTGGTGTATCGCGGAGAGGGAGAGGGAGATATTGGTGTATCGCGGGGAGGGAGAGGGAGTTATTGGTGTATCGCGGGGAGGGAGATGGAGATATTGGTGTATCGCGGGGAGAGGGAGAGTGAGATACTGGTGTATCGCGGAGAGGGGCACGGAGATATTGGTGTATCGTGGAGAGAGGGAGAGGGAGATATTGGTGTATCGCGGGGAGAGGGAGAGGGAGATATTGGTTTAACGCGGAGAGAGGGAGATATTGGTGTATCGCGGGGAGGGAGAGGGAGATATTGGTGTATCGCGGAGAGAGGGAGAGGGAGATATTGCTGTATCGCGGAGAGAGGGAGATATTGGTGTATCGCGGGGAGGGAGAGGGAGATATTGGTGTATCGCTGGGAGAGGGAGAGGGAGATATTGGTGTATCGCGGGGAGGGAGAGGGAGATATTTGTGTATCGCGGAGAGGGGCACGGAGATATTGGTGTATCGCGGGGAGAGGGAGAGGGAGATATTGCTGTATTGCGGAGAGAGGGAGAGGGAGATATTGGTGTATCGCGGAGAGGGAGAGGGAGATATTGGTGTATCGCGGGGAGAGGGAGAGGGAGATATTGGTGTATCGCGGGGAGGGAGAGGGAGATATTGGTGTATCGCGGAGAGGGAGAGGGAGATATTGGTGTATCGCGGGGAGGGAGAGGGAGTTATTGGTGTATCGCGGAGAGGGAGAGGGAGATATTGGTGTATCGCGGGGAGAGAGAGGGAGTTATTGGTGTATCGCGGGGAGGGAGAGGGAGATATTGGTGTATCGCGGGGAGAGGGAGAGTGAGATACTGGTGTATCGCGGAGAGGGGCACGGAGATATTGGTGTATCGCGGGGAGAGGGAGGGAGATATTGGTGTATCGCGGGGAGGGAGAGGGAGATATTGGTGTATCGCGGGGAGGGAGAGGGAGATATTTGTGTATCGCAGGGAGAGGGAGATATTGGTGTATCGCGGGGAGAGGGGGAGAGGGAGATATTGGTGTATCGCGGGGAGAGGGAGATATTGGTTTAACGCGGAGAGAGGGAGATATTGGTGTATCGCGGGGAGGGAGAGGGAGATATTGCTGTATCGTGGGGAGGGAGAGGGAGATATTGGTGTATCGCGGGGAGAGGGAGATATTGGTGTATCGCGGGGAGAGGGGGAGAGGGAGATATTGGTGTATCGCGGGGAGAGGGAGAGGGAGATATTGGTTTAACGCGGAGAGAGGGAGATATTGGTGTATCGCGGGGAGGGAGAGGGAGATATTGGTGTATCGCGAGGAGGGAGAGGGAGTTTTTGGTGTATCGCGGGGAGGGAGATGGAGATATTGGTGTATCGCGGGGAGAGGGAGAGTGAGATACTGGTGTATCGCGGAGAGGGGCACGGAGATATTGGTGTATCGCGGGGAGAGGGAGAGGGAGATATTGGTGTATCGCGGGGAGAGGGAGAGGGAGATATTGGTTTAACGTGGAGAGAGGGAGATATTGGTGTATCGCGGGGAGGGAGAGGGAGATATTGGTGTATCGCGGAGAGAGGGAGAGGGAGATATTGCTGTATCGCGGAGAGAGGGAGATATTGGTGTATCGCGGGGAGGGAGAGGGAGATATTGGTGTATCGCGGGGAGAGGGAGAGGGAGATATTGGTGTATCGCGGGGAGGGAGAGGGAGATATTTGTGTATCGCGGAGAGGGGCACGGAGATATTGGTGTATCGCGGGGAGAGGGAGAGGGAGATATTGCTGTATTGCGGAGAGAGGGAGAGGGAGATATTGGTGTATCGCGGAGAGGGAGAGGGAGATATTGGTGTATCGCGGGGAGAAGGAGAGGGAGATATTGGTGTATCGCGGGGAGGGAGAGGGAGATATTGGTGTATCGCGGAGAGGGAGAGGGAGATATTGGTGTATCGCGGGGAGGGAGAGGGAGTTATTGGTGTATCGCGGAGAGGGAGAGGGAGATATTTTGTGTATCGCGGAGAGAGGGAGAGGGAGATATTGGTGTATCGCGGGGAGAGGGAGAGGGAGTTATTGGTGTTTCGCGGAGAGAGGGAGAGGGAGATATTGGTGTATCGCGGAGTGGGAGACGGAGATATTGGTGTATCGCGGGGAGAGGGAGAGGGAGATATTGGTGTATCGCGGGGAGAGGGAGAGGGAGATATTGGTGTATCGCGGAGAGGGAGAGGGAGATATTGGTGTATCGCGGGGAGGGAGAGGGAGTTATTGGTGTATCGCGGAGAGGGAGAGGGAGATATTGGTGTATCGCGGGGAGAGAGAGGGAGTTATTGGTGTATCGCGGGGAGGGAGAGGGAGATATTGGTGTATCGCGGGGAGAGGGAGAGTGAGATACTGGTGTATCGCGGAGAGGGGCACGGAGATATTGGTGTATCGCGGGGAGAGGGAGGGAGATATTGGTGTATCGCGGGGAGGGAGAGGGAGATATTGGTGTATCGCGGAGAGATGGAGAGGGAGGTATTGGTGTATCGCGGAGAGGGAGAGGGAGATATTGGTGTATTGCGGAGAGATGGAGAGGGAGATATTGGTGTATCGCGGGGAGAGGGAGAGGGAGATATTGGTTTATCGCGGTGAGAGGGAGAGGGAGATATTGGTGTATCGCGGAGAGAGGGAGAGGGAGATATTGGTGTATCGCGGAGAGGGGCACGGAGATATTGGTGTATCGCGGGGAGAGGGAGATGGAGATATTGGTGTATCACGGGGAGGGAGAGGGAGATATTGGTGTATCGCGGGGAGGGAGACGGAGATATTGGTGTATCGCGGGGAGAGGGAGAGGGAGATATTGGTGTATCGCGGAGAGGGGCACGGAGATACTGGTGTATCGCGGGGAGGAGCACGGAGATATTGGTGTATCACGGGGAGAGGGAGAGGGAGGTATTGGTGTATCGCGGAGAGAGGGAGAGAGAGGTATTGGTGTATCGCGGAGAGGGAGAGGGAGATATTGGTGTATCGCGGAGAGAGGGAGAGAGAGATATTGGTGTATCGCGGAGAGGGAGAGGGAGATATTTTGTGTATCGCGGAGAGAGGGAGAGGGAGATATTGGTGTATCGCGGGGAGAGGGAGAGGGAGTTATTGGTGTTTCGCGGAGAGAGGGAGAGGGAGATATTGGTGTATCGCGGAGAGGGAGAGGGAGATATTGGTGTATCGCGGTGAGAGGGAGAGGGAGATATTGGTGTATCGCGGAGAGAGGGAGAGGGAGATATTGGTGTATCGCGGGGAGGGAGAGGGAGATATTGGTGTATCGCGGGGAGAGGGAGAGGGAGATATTGGTGTATCGCGGGGAGAGGGAGATATTGGTGTATCGCGGAGAGAGGGAGAGGGAGATATTGGTGTATCGCGGAGAGGGGCACGGAGATATTGGTGTATCGCGGGGAGGGAGAGGGAGATATTGGTGTATTGCGGGGAGGGAGAGGGAGATATTGGTGTATCGTGGAGAGGGGCACGGAGATATTGGTGTATCGCGTTGAGGGAGATATTGGTGTATCGCGGAGAGGAAGAGGGAGATATTGGTGTATCGTGGGGAGGGGCACGGAGATATTGGTGTATCGCGGAGAGAGGGAGAGGGAGATATTGGTGTATCGCGGGGAGGGAGAGGGAGATATTGATGTATCGTGGAGAGGGAGATATTGGTGTATCGCGGGGAGGGAGAGGGAGATATTGGTGTATCGCGGGGAGAGGGAGATATTGGTGTATCGCGGGGAGAGGCACGGAGATATTGGTGTATCGCGGGGAGAGGGAGATATTGGTGTATCGCGGGGAGAGGGAGATATTGGTGTATCGCGGGGAGAGGCACGGAGATATTGGTGTATCGCAGGGAGAGGGAGGGAGATATTGGTGTATCGCGGGGAGGGAGAGGGAGATATTGGTGTATCGCGGAGAGATGGAGAGGGAGATATTGGTGTATCGCGGAGAGGGAGAGGGAGATATTGGTGTATCGCGGGGAGAGGGAGAGTGAGATACTGGTGTATCGCGGAGAGGGGCACGGAGATATTGGTGTATCGCGGAGTGGGAGACGGAGATATTGGTGTATCGCGGGGAGAGGGAGAGGGAGATATTGGTGTATCGCGGGGAGAGGGAGAGTGAGATATTGGTGTATCGCGGGGAGGGAGAGGGAGATATTGGTGTATCGCGGGGAGAGGGAGAGGGAGATATTGGTGTATCGCGGGGAGGGAGAGGGAGATATTGGTGTATCGCGGAGAGGGAGAGGGAGATATTGGTGTATCGCGGGGAGGGAGTTATTGGTGCATCGCGGGGAGGGAGATGGAGATATTGGTGTATCGCGGGGAGAGGGAGAGTGAGATACTGGTGTATCGCGGAGAGGGGCACGGAGATATTGGTGTATCGCGGGGAGAGGGAGAGGGAGATATTGGTGTATCGCGGGGAGAGGGAGAGGGAGATATTGGTTTAACGCGGAGAGAGGGAGATATTGGTGTATCGCGGGGAGGGAGAGGGAGATATTGGTGTATCGCGGAGAGAGGGAGAGGGAGATATTGCTGTATCGCGGAGAGAGGGAGATATTGGTGTATCGCGGGGAGGGAGAGGGAGATATTGGTGTATCGCGGGGAGAGGGAGAGGGAGATATTGGTGTATCGCGGGGAGGGAGAGGGAGATATTTGTGTATCGCGGAGAGGGGCACGGAGATATTGGTGTATAGAGGGAGAGGGAGATATTGCTGTATTGCGGAGAGAGGGAGAGGGAGATATTGGTGTATCGCGGAGAGGGAGAGGGAGATATTGGTGTATCGCGGGGAGAGGGAGAGGGAGATATTGGTGTATCGCGGGGAGGGAGAGGGAGATATTGGTGTATCGCGGAGAGGGAGAGGGAGATATTGGTGTATCGCGGGGAGGGAGAGGGAGTTATTGGTGTATCGCGGAGAGGGAGAGGGAGATATTTTGTGTATCGCGGAGAGAGGGAGAGGGAGATATTGGTGTATCGCGGGGAGAGGGAGAGGGAGATATTGGTGTATCGCGGGGAGGGAGAGGGAGATATTGGTGTATTGCGGGGAGGGAGAGGGAGATATTGGTGTATCGCGGAGAGGGGCACGGAGATATTGGTGTATTGCGTTGAGGAAGATATTGGTGTATCGCGGAGAGGAAGAGGGAGATATTGGTGTATCGTGGGGAGGGGCACGGAGATATTGGTGTATCGCGGAGAGAGGGAGAGGGAGATATTGGTGTATCGCGGGGAGGGAGAGGGAGATATTGATGTATCGTGGAGAGGGAGATATTGGTGTATCGCGGGGAGGGAGAGGGAGATATTGGTGTATCGCGGGGAGAGGGAGATATTGGTGTATCGCGGGGAGAGGCACGGAGATATTGGTGTATCGCGGGGAGAGGGAGATATTGGTGTATCGCGGGGAGAGGGAGATATTGGTGTATCGCGGGGAGAGGCACGGAGATATTGGTGTATCGCGGGGAGATGGAGGGAGATATTGGTGTATCGCGGGGAGGGAGAGTGAGATATTGGTGTATCGCGGAGAGATGGAGAGGGAGATATTGGTGTATCGCGGGGAGGGAGAGGGAGATATTGGTGTATCGCGGAGAGATGGAGAGGGAGATATTGGTGTATCGCGGAGAGGGGCACGGAAATATTGGTGTATCGCGGGGAGAGGGAGGGAGATATTGGTGTATCGCGGGGAGGGAGAGGGAGATATTGGTGTATCGCGGAGAGATGGAGAGGGAGATATTGGTGTATCGCGGGGAGAGGGAGAGGGAGATATTGGTGTATCGAGGGGAGGGAGAGGGAGATATTGGTGTATCGCGGAGAGGGAGAGGGAGATATTGGTGTATCGCGGGGAGGGAGAGGGAGTTATTGGTGTATCGCGGGGAGGGAGATGGAGATATTGGTGTATCGCGGGGAGAGGGAGAGTGAGATACTGGTGTATCGCGGAGAGGGACACGGAGATATTGGTGTATCGCGGGGAGAGGGAGAGGGAGATATTGGTGTATCGCGGAGAGAGGGAGAGGGAGATATTGCTGTATCGCGGAGAGAGGGAGATATTGGTGTATCGCGGGGAGGGAGAGGGAGATATTGGTGTATCGCGGGGAGAGGGAGAGGGAGATATTGGTGTATCGCGGGGAGGGAGAGGGAGATATTTGTGTATCGCGGAGAGGGGCACGGAGATATTGGTGTATCGAGGGAGAGGGAGATATTGCTGTATTGCGGAGAGAGGGAGAGGGAGATATTGGTGTATCGCGGAGAGGGAGATGGAGATATTGGTGTATCGCGGGGAGAGGGAGAGGGAGATATTGGTGTATCGCGGGGAGGGAGAGGGAGATATTGGTGTATCGCGGAGAGGGAGAGGGAGATATTGGTGTATCGCGGGGAGGGAGAGGGAGTTATTGGTGTATCGCGGAGAGGGAGATATTTTGTGTATCGCGGAGAGAGGGAGAGGGAGATATTGGTGTATCGCGGGGAGAGGGAGAGGGAGTTATTGGTGTTTCGCGGAGAGAGGGAGAGGGAGATATTGGTGTATCGCGGAGTGGGAGACGGAGATATTGGTGTATCGCGGGGAGAGGGAGAGTGAGATACTGGTGTATCGCGGAGAGGGGCACGGAGATATTGGTGTATCGCGGGGAGAGGGAGAGGGAGATATTGGTGTATCGCGGGGAGGAGGAAAGGGAGATATTGGTTTAACGCGGAGAGAGGGAGATATTGGTGTATCGCGGGGAGGGAGAGGGAGATATTGGTGTATCGCGGGGAGGGAGAGGGAGATATTGGTGTATCGCGGGGAGAGGGAGATATTGGTGTATCGCAGGGAGAGGGGGAGAGGGAGATATTGGTGTATCGCGGGGAGAGGGAGAGGGAGATATTGGTTTAACGCGGAGAAAGGGAGATATTGGTGTATCGCGGGGAGGGAGAGGGAGATACTGGTGTTTCGCGGAGAGGGGCACGGAGATATTGGTGTATCGCGGAGTGGGAGACGGAGATATTGGTGTATCGCGGGGAGAGGGAGAGGGAGATATTGGTGTATCGCGGGGAGAGGGAGAGTGAGATATTGGTGTATCGCAGGGAGGGAGAGGGAGATATTGGTGTATCGCGGGGAGAGGGAGAGGGAGATATTGGTGTATCGCGGGGAGGGAGAGGGAGATATTGGTGTATCGCGGGGAGAGGGAGAGGGAGATATTGGTGTATCGCGGGGAGGGAGAGGGAGATATTTGTGTATCGCGGAGAGGGGCACGGAGATATTGGTGTATCGCGGGGAGAGGGAGAGGGAGGTATTGCTGTATTGCGGAGAGAGGGAGAGGGAGATATTGGTGTATCGCGGAGAGGGAGAGGGAGATATTGGGTATCGCGGGGAGAGGGAGAGGGAGATATTGGTGTATCGCGGGGAGGGAGAGGGAGATATTGGTGTATCGCGGGGAGGGAGAGGGAGATATTGGTGTATCGCGGAGAGGGAGAGGGAGATATTGGTGTATCGCGGGGAGGGAGAGGGAGTTATTGGTGTATCGCGGGGAGGGAGATGGAGATATTGGTGTATCGCGGGGAGAGGGAGAGTGAGATACTGGTGTATCGCGGAGAGGGGCACGGAGATATTGGTGTATCGTGGAGAGAGGGAGAGGGAGATATTGGTGTATCGCGGGGAGAGGGAGAGGGAGATATTGGTTTAACGCGGAGAGAGGGAGATATTGGTGTATCGCGGGGAGGGAGAGGGAGATATTGGTGTATCGCGGAGAGAGGGAGAGGGAGATATTGCTGTATCGCGGAGAGAGGGAGATATTGGTGTATCGCGGGGAGGGAGAGGGAGATATTGGTGTATCGCTGGGAGAGGGAGAGGGAGATATTGGTGTATCGCGGGGAGGGAGAGGGAGATATTTGTGTATCGCGGAGAGGGGCACGGAGATATTGGTGTATCGCGGGGAGAGGGAGAGGGAGATATTGCTGTATTGCGGAGAGAGGGAGAGGGAGATATTGGTGTATCGCGGAGAGGGAGAGGGAGATATTGGTGTATCGCGGGGAGAGGGAGAGGGAGATATTGGTGTATCGCGGGGAGGGAGAGGGAGATATTGGTGTATCGCGGAGAGGGAGAGGGAGATATTGGTGTATCGCGGGGAGGGAGAGGGAGTTATTGGTGTATCGCGGAGAGGGAGAGGGAGATATTGGTGTATCGCGGGGAGAGAGAGGGAGTTATTGGTGTATCGCGGGGAGGGAGAGGGAGATATTGGTGTATCGCGGGGAGAGGGAGAGTGAGATACTGGTGTATCGCGGAGAGGGGCACGGAGATATTGGTGTATCGCGGGGAGAGGGAGGGAGATATTGGTGTATCGCGGGGAGGGAGAGGGAGATATTGGTGTATCGCGGGGAGGGAGAGGGAGATATTTGTGTATCGCAGGGAGAGGGAGATATTGGTGTATCGCGGGGAGAGGGGGAGAGGGAGATATTGGTGTATCGCGGGGATAGGGAGATATTGGTTTAACGCGGAGAGAGGGAGATATTGGTGTATCGCGGGGAGGGAGAGGGAGATATTGCTGTATCGTGGGGAGGGAGAGGGAGATATTGGTGTATCGCGGGGAGAGGGAGATATTGGTGTATCGCGGGGAGAGGGGGAGAGGGAGATATTGGTGTATCGCGGGGAGAGGGAGAGGGAGATATTGGTTTAACGCGGAGAGAGGGAGATATTGGTGTATCGCGGGGAGGGAGAGGGAGATATTGGTGTATCGCGAGGAGGGAGAGGGAGTTTTTGGTGTATCGCGGGGAGGGAGATGGAGATATTGGTGTATCGCGGGGAGAGGGAGAGTGAGATACTGGTGTATCGCGGAGAGGGGCACGGAGATATTGGTGTATCGCGGGGAGAGGGAGAGGGAGATATTGGTGTATCGCGGGGAGAGGGAGAGGGAGATATTGGTTTAACGTGGAGAGAGGGAGATATTGGTGTATCGCGGGGAGGGAGAGGGAGATATTGGTGTATCGCGGAGAGAGGGAGAGGGAGATATTGCTGTATCGCGGAGAGAGGGAGATATTGGTGTATCGCGGGGAGGGAGAGGGAGATATTGGTGTATCGCGGGGAGAGGGAGAGGGAGATATTGGTGTATCGCGGGGAGGGAGAGGGAGATATTTGTGTATCGCGGAGAGGGGCACGGAGATATTGGTGTATCGCGGGGAGAGGGAGAGGGAGATATTGCTGTATTGCGGAGAGAGGGAGAGGGAGATATTGGTGTATCGCGGAGAGGGAGAGGGAGATATTGGTGTATCGCGGGGAGAAGGAGAGGGAGATATTGGTGTATCGCGGGGAGGGAGAGGGAGATATTGGTGTATCGCGGAGAGGGAGAGGGAGATATTGGTGTATCGCGGGGAGGGAGAGGGAGTTATTGGTGTATCGCGGAGAGGGAGAGGGAGATATTTTGTGTATCGCGGAGAGAGGGAGAGGGAGATATTGGTGTATCGCGGGGAGAGGGAGAGGGAGTTATTGGTGTTTCGCGGAGAGAGGGAGAGGGAGATATTGGTGTATCGCGGAGTGGGAGACGGAGATATTGGTGTATCGCGGGGAGAGGGAGAGGGAGATATTGGTGTATCGCGGGGAGAGGGAGAGCGAGATATTGGTGTATCGCGGTGAGAGGGAGAGGGAGATATTGGTGTATCGCGGAGAGAGGGAGAGGGAGATATTGGTGTATCGCGGGGAGGGAGAGGGAGATATTGGTGTATCGCGGGGAGAGGGAGGGAGATATTGGTGTATCGCGGGGAGAGGGAGAGGGAGATATTGGTGTATCGCGGGGAGGGAGAGGGAGATATTGGTGTATTGCGGGGAGGGAGAGGGAGATATTGGTGTATCGCGGAGAGGGGCACGGAGATATTGGTGTATTGCGTTGAGGGAGATATTGGTGTATCGCGGAGAGGAAGAGGGAGATATTGGTGTATCGTGGGGAGGGGCACGGAGATATTGGTGTATCGCGGAGAGAGGGAGAGGGAGATATTGGTGTATCGCGGGGAGGGAGAGGGAGATATTGATGTATCGTGGAGAGGGAGATATTGGTGTATCGCGGGGAGGGAGAGGGAGATATTGGTGTATCGCGGGGAGAGGGAGAGGGAGATATTGGTGTATCGCGGGGAGGGAGAGGGAGATATTTGTGTATCGCGGAGAGGGGCACGGAGATATTGGTGTATCGAGGGAGAGGGAGATATTGCTGTATTGCGGAGAGAGGGAGAGGGAGATATTGGTGTATCGCGGAGAGGGAGAGGGAGATATTGGTGTATCGCGGGGAGAGGGAGAGGGAGATATTGGTGTATCGCGGGGAGGGAGAGGGAGATATTGGTGTATCGCGGAGAGGGAGAGGGAGATATTGGTGTATCGCGGGGAGGGAGAGGGAGTTATTGGTGTATCGCGGAGAGGGAGAGGGAGATATTTTGTGTATCGCGGAGAGAGGGAGAGGGAGATATTGGTGTATCGCGGGGAGAGGGAGAGGGAGTTATTGTTGTTTCGCGGAGAGAGGGAGAGGGAGATATTGGTGTATCGCGGAGTGGGAGACGGAGATATTGGTGTATCGCGGGGAGAGGGAGAGGGAGATATTGGTGTATCGCGGGGAGAGGGAGAGGGAGATATTGGTGTATCGCGGTGAGAGGGAGAGGGAGATATTGGTGTATCGCGGAGAGAGGGAGAGGGAGATATTGGTGTATCGCGGGGAGGGAGAGGGAGATATTGGTGTATCGCGGGGAGAGGGAGGGAGATATTGGTGTATCGCGGGGAGAGGGAGAGGGAGATATTGGTGTATCGCGGGGAGGGAGAGGGAGATATTGGTGTATTGCGGGGAGGGAGAGGGAGATATTGGTGTATCGCGGAGAGGGGCACGGAGATATTGGTGTATTGCGTTGAGGGAGATATTGGTGTATCGCGGAGAGGAAGAGGGAGATATTGGTGTATCGTGGGGAGGGGCACGGAGATATTGGTGTATCGCGGAGAGAGGGAGAGGGAGATATTGGTGTATCGCGGGGAGGGAGAGGGAGATATTGATGTATCGTGGAGAGGGAGATATTGGTGTATCGCGGGGAGGGAGAGGGAGATATTGGTGTATCGCGGGGAGAGGGAGATATTGGTGTATCGCGGGGAGAGGCACGGAGATATTGGTGTATCGCGGGGAGAGGGAGATATTGGTGTATCGCGGGGAGAGGGAGATATTGGTGTATCGCGGGGAGAGGCACGGAGATATTGGTGTATCACGGGGAGAGGGAGGGAGATATTGGTGTATCGCGGGGAGGGAGAGTGAGATATTGGTGTATCGCGGAGAGATGGAGAGGGAGATATTGGTGTATCGCGGGGAGGGAGAGGGAGATATTGGTGTATCGCGGAGAGATGGAGAGGGAGATATTGGTGTATCGCGGAGAGGGGCACGGAAATATTGGTGTATCGCGGGGAGAGGGAGGGAGATATTGGTGTATCGCGGGGAGGGAGAGGGAGATATTGGTGTATCGCGGAGAGATGGAGAGGGAGATATTGGTGTATCGCGGGGAGAGGGAGAGGGAGATATTGGTGTATCGCGGGGAGGGAGAGGGAGATATTGGTGTATCGCGGAGAGGGAGAGGGAGATATTGGTGTATCGCGGGGAGGGAGAGGGAGTTATTGGTGTATCGCGGGGAGGGAGATGGAGATATTGGTGTATCGCGGGGAGAGGGAGAGTGAGATACTGGTGTATCGCGGAGAGGGGCACGGAGATATTGGTGTATCGCGGGGAGAGGGAGAGGGAGATATTGGTGTATCGCGGAGAGAGGGAGAGGGAGATATTGCTGTATCGCGGAGAGAGGGAGATATTGGTGTATCGCGGGGAGGGAGAGGGAGATATTGGTGTATCGCGGGGAGAGGGAGAGGGAGATATTGGTGTATCGCGGGGAGGGAGAGGGAGATATTTGTGTATCGCGGAGAGGGGCACGGAGATATTGGTGTATCGAGGGAGAGGGAGATATTGCTGTATTGCGGAGAGAGGGAGAGGGAGATATTGGTGTATCGCGGAGAGGGAGAGGGAGATATTGGTGTATCGCGGGGAGAGGGAGAGGGAGATATTGGTGTATCGCGGGGAGGGAGAGGGAGATATTGGTGTATCGCGGAGAGGGAGAGGGAGATATTGGTGTATCGCGGGGAGGGAGAGGGAGTTATTGGTGTATCGCGGAGAGGGAGAGGGAGATATTTTGTGTATCGCGGAGAGAGGGAGAGGGAGATATTGGTGTATCGCGGGGAGAGGGAGAGGGAGTTATTGGTGTTTCGCGGAGAGAGGGAGAGGGAGATATTGGTGTATCGCGGAGTGGGAGACGGAGATATTGGTGTTTCGCGGGGAGAGGGAGAGTGAGATACTGGTGTATCGCGGAGAGGGGCACGGAGATATTGGTGTATCGCGGTGAGAGGGAGAGGAAGATATTGGTGTATCGCGGGGAGGGGGAAAGGGAGATATTGGTTTAACGCGGAGAGAGGGAGATATTGGTGTATCGCGGGGAGGGAGAGGGAGATATTGGTGTATCGCGGGGAGGGAGAGGGAGATATTGGTGTATCGCGGGGAGAGGGAGATATTGGTGTATCGCAGGGAGAGGGGGAGAGGGAGATATTGGTGTATCGCGGGGAGGGAGAGGGAGATATTGGTGTATCGCGGGGAGAGGGAGATATTGGTGTATCGCGGGGAGAGGGAGATATTGGTGTATCGCGGGGAGAGGGAGATATTGGTGTATCGCGGGGAGAGGGAGAGGGAGATATTGGTGTATCGCGGGGAGAGGGAGAGGGAGATATTGGTTTAACGCGGAGAAAGGGAGATATTGGTGTATCGCGGGGAGGGAGAGGGAGATACTGGTGTTTCGCGGAGAGGGGCACGGAGATATTGGTGTATCGCGGAGTGGGAGACGGAGATATTGGTGTATCGCGGGGAGAGGGAGAGGGAGATATTGGTGTATCGCGGGGAGAGGGAGAGTGAGATATTGGTGTATCGCAGGGAGGGAGAGGGAGATATTGGTGTATCGCGGGGAGAGGGAGAGGGAGATATTGGTGTATCGCGGGGAGGGAGAGGGAGATATTGGTGTATCGCGGAGAGGGAGAGGGAGATATTGGTGTATCGCGGGGAGGGAGAGGGAGTTATTGGTGTATCGCGGGGAGGGAGATGGAGATATTGGTGTATCGCGGGGAGAGGGAGAGTGAGATACTGGTGTATCGCGGAGAGGGGCACGGAGATATTGGTGTATCGCGGAGAGAGGGAGAGGGAGATATTGGTGTATCGCGGGGAGAGGGAGAGGGAGATATTGGTGTATCGCGGAGAGGGAGAGGGAGATATTGGTGTATCGCGGGGAGAGGGAGAGGGAGATATTGGTGTATCGCGGGGAGGGAGAGGGAGATATTGGTGTATCGCGGAGAGGGAGAGGGAGATATTGGTGTATCGCGGGGAGGGAGAGGGAGTTATTGGTGTATCGCGGAGAGGGAGAGGGAGATATTGGTGTATCGCGGGGAGAGAGAGGGAGTTATTGGTGTATCGCGGGGAGGGAGAGGGAGATATTGGTGTATCGCGGGGAGAGGGAGAGTGAGATACTGGTGTATCGCGGAGAGGGGCACGGAGATATTGGTGTATCGCGGGGAGAGGGAGGGAGATATTGGTGTATCGCGGGGAGGGAGAGGGAGATATTGGTGTATCGCGGGGAGGGAGAGGGAGATATTTGTGTATCGCAGGGAGAGGGAGATATTGGTGTATCGCGGGGAGAGGGGGAGAGGGAGATATTGGTGTATCGCGGGGATAGGGAGATATTGGTTTAACGCGGAGAGAGGGAGATATTGGTGTATCGCGGGGAGGGAGAGGGAGATATTGCTGTATCGTGGGGAGGGAGAGGGAGATATTGGTGTATCGCGGGGAGAGGGAGATATTGGTGTATCGCGGGGAGAGGGGGAGAGGGAGATATTGGTGTATCGCGGGGAGAGGGAGAGGGAGATATTGGTTTAACGCGGAGAGAGGGAGATATTGGTGTATCGCGGGGAGGGAGAGGGAGATATTGGTGTATCGCGAGGAGGGAGAGGGAGTTTTTGGTGTATCGCGGGGAGGGAGATGGAGATATTGGTGTATCGCGGGGAGAGGGAGAGTGAGATACTGGTGTATCGCGGAGAGGGGCACGGAGATATTGGTGTATCGCGGGGAGAGGGAGAGGGAGATATTGGTGTATCGCGGGGAGAGGGAGAGGGAGATATTGGTTTAACGTGGAGAGAGGGAGATATTGGTGTATCGCGGGGAGGGAGAGGGAGATATTGGTGTATCGCGGAGAGAGGGAGAGGGAGATATTGCTGTATCGCGGAGAGAGGGAGATATTGGTGTATCGCGGGGAGGGAGAGGGAGATATTGGTGTATCGCGGGGAGAGGGAGAGGGAGATATTGGTGTATCGCGGGGAGGGAGAGGGAGATATTTGTGTATCGCGGAGAGGGGCACGGAGATATTGGTGTATCGCGGGGAGAGGGAGAGGGAGATATTGCTGTATTGCGGAGAGAGGGAGAGGGAGATATTGGTGTATCGCGGAGAGGGAGAGGGAGATATTGGTGTATCGCGGGGAGAAGGAGAGGGAGATATTGGTGTATCGCGGGGAGGGAGAGGGAGATATTGGTGTATCGCGGAGAGGGAGAGGGAGATATTGGTGTATCGCGGGGAGGGAGAGGGAGTTATTGGTGTATCGCGGAGAGGGAGAGGGAGATATTTTGTGTATCGCGGAGAGAGGGAGAGGGAGATATTGGTGTATCGCGGGGAGAGGGAGAGGGAGTTATTGGTGTTTCGCGGAGAGAGGGAGAGGGAGATATTGGTGTATCGCGGAGTGGGAGACGGAGATATTGGTGTATCGCGGGGAGAGGGAGAGGGAGATATTGGTGTATCGCGGGGAGAGGGAGAGCGAGATATTGGTGTATCGCGGTGAGAGGGAGAGGGAGATATTGGTGTATCGCGGAGAGAGGGAGAGGGAGATATTGGTGTATCGCGGGGAGGGAGAGGGAGATATTGGTGTATCGCGGGGAGAGGGAGGGAGATATTGGTGTATCGCGGGGAGAGGGAGAGGGAGATATTGGTGTATCGCGGGGAGGGAGAGGGAGATATTGGTGTATTGCGGGGAGGGAGAGGGAGATATTGGTGTATCGCGGAGAGGGGCACGGAGATATTGGTGTATTGCGTTGAGGGAGATATTGGTGTATCGCGGAGAGGAAGAGGGAGATATTGGTGTATCGTGGGGAGGGGCACGGAGATATTGGTGTATCGCGGAGAGAGGGAGAGGGAGATATTGGTGTATCGCGGGGAGGGAGAGGGAGATATTGATGTATCGTGGAGAGGGAGATATTGGTGTATCGCGGGGAGGGAGAGGGAGATATTGGTGTATCGCGGGGAGAGGGAGAGGGAGATATTGGTGTATCGCGGGGAGGGAGAGGGAGATATTTGTGTATCGCGGAGAGGGGCACGGAGATATTGGTGTATCGAGGGAGAGGGAGATATTGCTGTATTGCGGAGAGAGGGAGAGGGAGATATTGGTGTATCGCGGAGAGGGAGAGGGAGATATTGGTGTATCGCGGGGAGAGGGAGAGGGAGATATTGGTGTATCGCGGGGAGGGAGAGGGAGATATTGGTGTATCGCGGAGAGGGAGAGGGAGATATTGGTGTATCGCGGGGAGGGAGAGGGAGTTATTGGTGTATCGCGGAGAGGGAGAGGGAGATATTTTGTGTATCGCGGAGAGAGGGAGAGGGAGATATTGGTGTATCGCGGGGAGAGGGAGAGGGAGTTATTGTTGTTTCGCGGAGAGAGGGAGAGGGAGATATTGGTGTATCGCGGAGTGGGAGACGGAGATATTGGTGTATCGCGGGGAGAGGGAGAGGGAGATATTGGTGTATCGCGGGGAGAGGGAGAGGGAGATATTGGTGTATCGCGGTGAGAGGGAGAGGGAGATATTGGTGTATCGCGGAGAGAGGGAGAGGGAGATATTGGTGTATCGCGGGGAGGGAGAGGGAGATATTGGTGTATCGCGGGGAGAGGGAGGGAGATATTGGTGTATCGCGGGGAGAGGGAGAGGGAGATATTGGTGTATCGCGGGGAGGGAGAGGGAGATATTGGTGTATTGCGGGGAGGGAGAGGGAGATATTGGTGTATCGCGGAGAGGGGCACGGAGATATTGGTGTATTGCGTTGAGGGAGATATTGGTGTATCGCGGAGAGGAAGAGGGAGATATTGGTGTATCGTGGGGAGGGGCACGGAGATATTGGTGTATCGCGGAGAGAGGGAGAGGGAGATATTGGTGTATCGCGGGGAGGGAGAGGGAGATATTGATGTATCGTGGAGAGGGAGATATTGGTGTATCGCGGGGAGGGAGAGGGAGATATTGGTGTATCGCGGGGAGAGGGAGATATTGGTGTATCGCGGGGAGAGGCACGGAGATATTGGTGTATCGCGGGGAGAGGGAGATATTGGTGTATCGCGGGGAGAGGGAGATATTGGTGTATCGCGGGGAGAGGCACGGAGATATTGGTGTATCACGGGGAGAGGGAGGGAGATATTGGTGTATCGCGGGGAGGGAGAGTGAGATATTGGTGTATCGCGGAGAGATGGAGAGGGAGATATTGGTGTATCGCGGGGAGGGAGAGGGAGATATTGGTGTATCGCGGAGAGATGGAGAGGGAGATATTGGTGTATCGCGGAGAGGGGCACGGAAATATTGGTGTATCGCGGGGAGAGGGAGGGAGATATTGGTGTATCGCGGGGAGGGAGAGGGAGATATTGGTGTATCGCGGAGAGATGGAGAGGGAGATATTGGTGTATCGCGGGGAGAGGGAGAGGGAGATATTGGTGTATCGCGGGGAGGGAGAGGGAGATATTGGTGTATCGCGGAGAGGGAGAGGGAGATATTGGTGTATCGCGGGGAGGGAGAGGGAGTTATTGGTGTATCGCGGGGAGGGAGATGGAGATATTGGTGTATCGCGGGGAGAGGGAGAGTGAGATACTGGTGTATCGCGGAGAGGGGCACGGAGATATTGGTGTATCGCGGGGAGAGGGAGAGGGAGATATTGGTGTATCGCGGAGAGAGGGAGAGGGAGATATTGCTGTATCGCGGAGAGAGGGAGATATTGGTGTATCGCGGGGAGGGAGAGGGAGATATTGGTGTATCGCGGGGAGAGGGAGAGGGAGATATTGGTGTATCGCGGGGAGGGAGAGGGAGATATTTGTGTATCGCGGAGAGGGGCACGGAGATATTGGTGTATCGAGGGAGAGGGAGATATTGCTGTATTGCGGAGAGAGGGAGAGGGAGATATTGGTGTATCGCGGAGAGGGAGAGGGAGATATTGGTGTATCGCGGGGAGAGGGAGAGGGAGATATTGGTGTATCGCGGGGAGGGAGAGGGAGATATTGGTGTATCGCGGAGAGGGAGAGGGAGATATTGGTGTATCGCGGGGAGGGAGAGGGAGTTATTGGTGTATCGCGGAGAGGGAGAGGGAGATATTTTGTGTATCGCGGAGAGAGGGAGAGGGAGATATTGGTGTATCGCGGGGAGAGGGAGAGGGAGTTATTGGTGTTTCGCGGAGAGAGGGAGAGGGAGATATTGGTGTATCGCGGAGTGGGAGACGGAGATATTGGTGTTTCGCGGGGAGAGGGAGAGTGAGATACTGGTGTATCGCGGAGAGGGGCACGGAGATATTGGTGTATCGCGGTGAGAGGGAGAGGAAGATATTGGTGTATCGCGGGGAGGGGGAAAGGGAGATATTGGTTTAACGCGGAGAGAGGGAGATATTGGTGTATCGCGGGGAGGGAGAGGGAGATATTGGTGTATCGCGGGGAGGGAGAGGGAGATATTGGTGTATCGCGGGGAGAGGGAGATATTGGTGTATCGCAGGGAGAGGGGGAGAGGGAGATATTGGTGTATCGCGGGGAGGGAGAGGGAGATATTGGTGTATCGCGGGGAGAGGGAGATATTGGTGTATCGCGGGGAGAGGGAGATATTGGTGTATCGCGGGGAGAGGGAGATATTGGTGTATCGCGGGGAGAGGGAGAGGGAGATATTGGTGTATCGCGGGGAGAGGGAGAGGGAGATATTGGTTTAACGCGGAGAAAGGGAGATATTGGTGTATCGCGGGGAGGGAGAGGGAGATACTGGTGTTTCGCGGAGAGGGGCACGGAGATATTGGTGTATCGCGGAGTGGGAGACGGAGATATTGGTGTATCGCGGGGAGAGGGAGAGGGAGATATTGGTGTATCGCGGGGAGAGGGAGAGTGAGATATTGGTGTATCGCAGGGAGGGAGAGGGAGATATTGGTGTATCGCGGGGAGAGGGAGAGGGAGATATTGGTGTATCGCGGGGAGGGAGAGGGAGATATTGGTGTATCGCGGAGAGGGAGAGGGAGATATTGGTGTATCGCGGGGAGGGAGAGGGAGTTATTGGTGTATCGCGGGGAGGGAGATGGAGATATTGGTGTATCGCGGGGAGAGGGAGAGTGAGATACTGGTGTATCGCGGAGAGGGGCACGGAGATATTGGTGTATCGCGGAGAGAGGGAGAGGGAGATATTGGTGTATCGCGGGGAGAGGGAGAGGGAGATATTTGTTTAACGCGGAGAGAGGGAGATATTGGTGTATCGCGGGGAGGGAGAGGGAGATATTGGTGTATCGCGGAGAGAGGGAGAGGGAGATATTGCTGTATCGCGGAGAGAGGGAGATATTGGTGTATCGCGGGGAGGGAGAGGGAGATATTGGTGTATCGCGGGGAGAGGGAGAGGGAGATATTGGTGTATCGCGGGGAGGGAGAGGGAGATATTTGTGTATCGCGGAGAGGGGCACGGAGATATTGGTGTATCGCGGGGAGAGGGAGAGGGAGGTATTGCTGTATTGCGGAGAGAGGGAGAGGGAGATATTGGTGTATCGCGGAGAGGGAGAGGGAGATATTGGGTATCGCGGGGAGAGGGAGAGGGAGATATTGGTGTATCGCGGGGAGGGAGAGGGAGATATTGGTGTATCGAGGGAGAGGGAGATATTGGTGTATCGCGGGGAGGGAGAGGGAGATATTGGTGTATCGCGGAGAGGGAGAGGGAGATATTGGTGTATCGCGGAGAGGGAGAGGGAGATATTGGTGTATCGCGGGGAGGGAGAGGGAGTTATTGGTGTATCGCGGGGAGGGAGATGGAGATATTGGTGTATCGCGGGGAGAGGGAGAGTGAGATACTGGTGTATCGCGGAGAGGGGCACGGAGATATTGGTGTATCGTGGAGAGAGGGAGAGGGAGATATTGGTGTATCGCGGGGAGAGGGAGAGGGAGATATTGGTTTAACGCGGAGAGAGGGAGATATTGGTGTATCGCGGGGAGGGAGAGGGAGATATTGGTGTATCGCGGAGAGAGGGAGAGGGAGATATTGCTGTATCGCGGAGAGAGGGAGATATTGGTGTATCGCGGGGAGGGAGAGGGAGATATTGGTGTATCGCTGGGAGAGGGAGAGGGAGATATTGGTGTATCGCGGGGAGGGAGAGGGAGATATTTGTGTATCGCGGAGAGGGGCACGGAGATATTGGTGTATCGCGGGGAGAGGGAGAGGGAGATATTGCTGTATTGCGGAGAGAGGGAGAGGGAGATATTGGTGTATCGCGGAGAGGGAGAGGGAGATATTGGTGTATCGCGGGGAGAGGGAGAGGGAGATATTGGTGTATCGCGGGGAGGGAGAGGGAGATATTGGTGTATCGCGGAGAGGGAGAGGGAGATATTGGTGTATCGCGGGGAGGGAGAGGGAGTTATTGGTGTATCGCGGAGAGGGAGAGGGAGATATTGGTGTATCGCGGGGAGAGAGAGGGAGTTATTGGTGTATCGCGGGGAGGGAGAGGGAGATATTGGTGTATCGCGGGGAGAGGGAGAGTGAGATACTGGTGTATCGCGGAGAGGGGCACGGAGATATTGGTGTATCGCGGGGAGAGGGAGGGAGATATTGGTGTATCGCGGGGAGGGAGAGGGAGATATTGGTGTATCGCGGGGAGGGAGAGGGAGATATTGGTGTATCGCAGGGAGAGGGAGATATTGGTGTATCGCGGGAAGAGGGGGAGAGGGAGATATTGGTGTATCGCGGGGAGAGGGAGAGGGAGATATTTGTTTAACGCGGAGAGAGGGAGATATTGGTGTATCGCGGGGAGGGAGAGGGAGATATTGGTGTATCGCGGGGAGGGAGAGGGAGATATTGGTGTATCGCGGGGAGAGGTAGATATTGGTGTATCGCGGGGAGAGGGGGAGAGGGAGATATTGGTGTATCGCGGGGAGAGGGAGAGGGAGATATTGGTTTAACGCGGAGAGAGGGAGATATTGGTGTATCGCGGGGAGGGAGAGGGAGATATTGGTGTATCGTGAGGAGGGAGAGGGAGTTTTTGGTGTATCGCGGGGAGGGAGATGTAGATATTGGTGTATCGCGGGGAGAGGGAGAGTGAGATACTGGTGTATCGCGGAGAGGGGCACGGAGATATTGGTGTATCGCGGGGAGAGGGAGAGGGAGATATTGGTGTATCGCGGGGAGAGGGAGAGGGAGATATTGGTTTAACGTGGAGAGAGGGAGATATTGGTGTATCGCGGGGAGGGAGAGGGAGATATTGGTGTATCGCGGAGAGAGGGAGAGGGAGATATTGCTGTATCGCGGAGAGAGGGAGATATTGGTGTATCGCGGGGAGGGAGAGGGAGATATTGGTGTATCGCGGGGAGAGGGAGAGGGAGATATTGGTGTATCGCGGGGAGGGAGAGGGAGATATTTGTGTATCGCGGAGAGGGGCACGGAGATATTGGTGTATCGCGGGGAGAGGGAGAGGGAGATATTGCTGTATTGCGGAGAGAGGGAGAGGGAGATATTGGTGTATCGCGGAGAGGGAGAGGGAGATATTGGTGTATCGTGGGGAGAGGGAGAGGGAGATATTGGTGTATCGCGGGGAGGGAGAGGGAGATATTGGTGTATCGCGGAGAGGGAGAGGGAGATATTGGTGTATCGCGGGGAGGGAGAGGGAGTTATTGGTGTATCGCGGAGAGGGAGAGGGAGATATTGGTGTATCGCGGGGAGGGAGAGGGAGTTATTGGTGTATCGCGGGGAGGGAGAGGGAGATATTGGTGTATCGCGGGGAGAGGGAGAGTGAGATACTGGTGTATCGCGGAGAGGGGCACGGAGATATTGGTGTATCGCGGGGAGAGGGAGAGGGAGATATTGGTGTATCGCGGGGAGAGGGAGAGGGAGATATTGGTTTAACGCGGAGAGAGGGAGATATTGGTGTATCGCGGGGAGGGAGAGGGAGATATTGGTGTATCGCGGGGAGGTAGAGGGAGATATTGGTGTATCGCGGGGAGAGGGAGATATTGGTGTATCGCGGGGAGAGGGAGATATTGGTGTATCGCGGGGAGGGATAGGGAGATATTGGTGTATCGTGGGGAGAGGGAGATATTGGTGTATCGCGGGGAGAGGGGGAGAGGGAGATATTGGTGTATCGCGGGGAGGGAGGGAGAGGGAGATATTGGTGTATCGCGGGGAGAGGGAGATATTGGTGTATCGCGGGGAGGGAGAGGGAGATATTGGTGTATCGCGGGGAGGGAGAGGGAGTTATTGGTGTATCGCGGGGAGAGGGAGAGGGAGATATTGGTGTATCGCAGGGAGAGGGGGAGAGGGAGATATTGGTGTATCGCGGGGAGGGAGGGAGAGGGAGATATTGGTGTGTCGCGGGGAGGGAGAGGGAGATATTGGTGTATCGCAGGGAGAGGGGGAGAGGGAGATATTGGTGTATCGCGGGGAGGGAGGGAGAGGGAGATATTGGTGTATCGCGGGGAGAGGGAGATATTGGTGTATCGCGGGGAGAGGGAGAGGGAGATATTGGTGTATCGCGGGGAGGGAGAGGGAGATATTGGTGTATCGCGGGGAGGGAGAGGGAGATATTGGTGTATCGCGGGGAGGGAGAGGGAGACATTGCTGTATCGCGGGGAGAGAGGGAGAGGGAGATATTGGTATATCGCGGGGAGGGAGAGGGAGATATTGGTGTATCGCGGGGAGAGGGAGAGTGAGATACTGGTGTATCGCGGAGAGGGGCACGGAGATATTGGTGTATCGTGGAGAGAGGGAGAGGGAGATATTTGTGTATCGCGGGGAGGGAGAGGGAGATATTGGTGTATCGCGGGGCTGGTTGTTGTGAAGAATGACCCCAGTGATTTGGATATTTGCTTGCTGCCGTACAGTGGATGGAGCCTGGAGCCTGTGGACGGCCTGGTCGCCCTGCGATGGCTGTGTCGCGGTGTCGGTGCGAGCCCGGAGCTGTAGCAGCCCCCCACCACGATTTGGAGGCGAGCAGTGTCTCGGGGAGATGGAGCAGAGCCGAGCGTGTCACCACAATTCCAGTGTGTGCGCAGGTTGGTGTGGGCCCTGCGTGTGGGCCTGGGGCAGGGGCAGGGTCAGTGTGTGGTCTCAGTGTGTGGTCTCAGTGTGTGGGCCTGGGGCAGGGTCAGTGTGTGGGGTCAGTGTGTGGTCTCAGTGTGTGGGCCTGGGGCAGGGTCAGTGTGTGGGCCCAGTGTGTGGGGTCAGTGTGTGGGCCTGGGGCTGGGCCCAGCGTGTGGTCTCAGTGTGTGGGGTCAGTGTGTGGTCTCAGTGTGTGGGCCTGGGGCAGGGTCAGTGTGTGGGGTCAGTGTGTGGGCCTGGGGCAGGGTCAGTGTGTGGGGTCAGTGTGTGGTCTCAGTGTGTGGGCCTGGGGCAGGGTCAGTGTGTGGGGTCAGTGTGTGGTCTCAGTGTGTGGGCCTGGGGCAGGGTCAGTGTGTGGGGTCAGTGTGTGGTCTCAGTGTGTGGGCCTGGGGCAGGGTCAGCGTGTGGGCCCAGTGTGTGGGGTCAGTGTGTGGGCCTGGGGCAGGGTCAGTGTGTGGGGTCAGTGTGTGGGCCTGGGGCAGGGTCAGTGTGTGGTCTCAGTGTGTGGGCCTGGGGCAGGGTCAGTGTGTGGGGTCAGTGTGTGGTCTCAGTGTGTGGGCCTGGGGCAGGGTCAGTGTGTGGGCCCAGTGTGTGGGGTCAGTGTGTGGTCTCAGTGTGTGGTCTCAGTGTGTGGGCCTGGGGCAGGGTCAGCGTGTGGGCCCAGTGTGTGGGGTCAGTGTGTGGTCTCAGTGTGTGGTCTCAGTGTGTGGTCTCAGTGTGTGGGCCTGGGGCAGGGTCAGCGTGTGGGCCCAGTGTGTGGGGTCAGTGTGTGGTCTCAGTGTGTGGTCTCAGTGTGTGGTCTCAGTGTGTGGGCCTGGGGCAGGGTCAGCGTGTGGGCCCAGTGTGTGGGGTCAGTGTGTGGGCCTGGGGCAGGGTCAGTGTGTGGGCCCAGCGTGTGGGCCTGGGGCAGGGTCAGTGTGTGGTCTCAGTGTGTGGTCTCAGTGTGTGGGGTCAGTGTGTGGTCTCAGTGTGTGGGCCTGGGGCAGGGTCAGCGTGTGGGCCCAGTGTGTGGGGTCAGTGTGTGGGCCTGGGGCAGGGTCAGTGTGTGGGCCCAGTGTGTGGGCCTGGGGCAGGGTCAGTGTGTGGGGTCAGCGTGTGGGGTCAGTGTGTGGTCTCAGTGTGTGGTCTCAGTGTGTGGGGTCAGTGTGTGCGGTCAGTGTATGGTCTGATTGTTTGGTCTCAGTGTGTGGTCTCAGTGTGTGGTCTTAGTGTGTGGGGTCAGTATGTGGTCTCAGTGTGTGGTCTCAGTGTGTGGGGTCAGTGCATGGTCTGATTGTGTGGTCTCAGTGTGTGGTCTCAGTGTGTGGTCTCAGTGTGTGGTGTCTCCGTGTGTGGTCTCAGTGTGTGGTCAGTGTGTGGTCTCAGTGTGTGGTCTCAATGTGTGGGGTCAGTGTGTGGTCTCAGTGTGTGGGGTCAGTGTGTGGAGTCAGTGTGTGGGGTCAGTGTGTGGTCTCAGTGTGTGGTCTCAGTGTGTGGGGTCAGTGTGTGGTCTCAGTGTGTGGTGTCTCCGTGTGTGGTCTCAGTGTGTGGGGTCAGTGTGTGGTCTCAGTGTGTGGGGTCAGTGTGTGGGGTCAGTGTGTGGGGTCAGTGTGTGGTCTCAGTGTGTGGGGTCAGTGTATGGTCTCAGTGCGTGGGGTCTGTGTGGGGTCAGTGTGTGGTCTCAGTGTGTGGGGTCAGTGTATGGTCTCAGTGTGTGGGCCTGGGGCAGGGTCAGTGTGTGGTCTCAGTGTGTGGTCTCAGTGTGTGGTCTCAGTGTGTGGTCTCAGTGTGTGGTCTCAATGTGTGGTCTCAGTGTGTGGGGTCAGTGTGTGGTCTCAGTGTGTGGTCTCAGTGTGTGGTCTCAGTGTGTGGGGTCAGTGTGTGGTCTCAGTGTGTGGGTTCAGTGTATGGTCTCAGTGTGTGGTCTCAGTGTGTGGTCTCACTGTGTGGTCTCAGTGTGTGGTCTCAGTGTGTGGGGTCAGTGTATGGTCTGATTGTGTGGTCTCAGTGTGTGGGGTCAGTGTGTGGGGTCAGTGTGTGGTCTCAGTGTGTGGTCTCAGTGTGGGGTCAGTGTGTGGTCTCAGTGTGTGGTCTCAGTGTGTGGTCTCAGTGTGTGGTCTCAGTGTGTGGTCTCAGTGTGTGGTCTCAATGTGTGGGGTCCGTGTGTGGTCTGATTGTGTGGTCTCAGTGTGTGGTCTCAGTGTGTGGGGTCAGTGTGTGGGCTCAGTGTGTGGGCTCAGTGTGTGGTCTCAGTGTGTGGGGTCAGTGTGTGGGGACAGTGTGTGGTCTCAGTGTGTGGGGTCAGTGTGTGGTCTCAGTGTGTGGTCTCAGTGTGTGGGGTCAGTGTGTGGTCTCAGTGTGTGGTCTCAGTGTGTGGGGTCAGTGTGTGGTCTCAGTGTGTGGTCTCAGTGTGTGGGGTCAGTGTGTGGTCTCAATGTGTGGGGTCAGTGTGTGGGGTCAGTGTGTGGGGTCAGTGTGTGGTCTCAGTGTGTGGTCTCAGTGTGTGGTCTCAGTGTGTGGTCTCAGTGTGTGGTCTCAGTGTGTGGTCTCAGTGTGTGGTCTCAGTGTGTGGTCTCAGTGTGTGGTCTCTGTGTGGGGTCAGTGTATGGTCTGATTGTGTGGTCTCAGTGTGTGGTCTCAGTGTGTGGTCTCAGTGTGTGGTCTCAGTGTGTGGTCTCAGTGTGTGGGGTCAGTGTGTGGTCTCAGTGTGTGGTCTCAGTGTGTGGTCTCAGTGTGTGGTCTCAGTGTGTGGGGTCAGTGTGTGGTCTCAGTGTGTGGTCTCAGTGTGTGGTCTCAGTGTGTGGTCTCTGTGTGGGGTCAGTGTATGGTCTGATTGTGTGGTCTCAGTGTGTGGTCTCAGTGTGTGGTCTCAGTGTGTGGTCTCAGTGTGTGGTCTCAGTGTGTGGGGTCAGTGTATGGTCTGATTGTGTGGTCTCAGTGTGTGGTCTCAGTGTGTGGTCTCAGTGTGTGGTGTCTCCGTGTGTGGTCTCAGTGTGTGGTCAGTGTGTGGTCTCAGTGTGTGGTCTCAATGTGTGGGGTCAGTGTGTGGTCTCAGTGTGTGGGGTCAGTGTGTGGAGTCAGTGTGTGGGGTCAGTGTGTGGTCTCAGTGTGTGGTCTCAGTGTGTGGTCTTAGTGTGTGGTCACAGTGTGTGGTCTCAGTGTGTGGTCTCAGTGTGTGGTCTCAGTGTGTGGGGTCAGTGTGTGGGGTCAGTGTGTGGTCTCTGTGTGTGGTCTCTGTGTGTGGTCTCAGTGTGTGGTCTCAGTGTGTGGGGTCAGTGTGTGGTCTCAGTGTGTGGTCTCAGTGTGTGGTCTCTGTGTGGGGTCAGTGTATGGTCTGATTGTGTGGTCTCAGTGTGTGGTCTCAGTGTGTGGTCTCAGTGTGGTCTCAATGTGTGGTCTCAGTGTGTGGGGTCAGTGTGTGGTCTCAGTGTGTGGTCTCAGTGTGTGGTCTCAGTGTGTGGGGTCAGTGTGTGGGGTCAGTGTGTGGTCTCAGTGTGTGGGGTCAGTGTATGGTCTCAGTGTGTGGGCCTGGGGCAGGGTCAGTGTGTGGTCTCAGTGTGTGGGGTCAGTGTGTGGTCTCAGTGTGTGGTCTCAGTGCGTGGGGTCTGTGTGGGGTCAGTGTGTGGTCTCAGTGTGTGGGGTCAGTGTATGGTCTCAGTGTGTGGGCCTGGGGCAGGGTCAGTGTGTGGTCTCAGTGTGTGGTCTCAGTGTGTGGTCTCAGTGTGTGGTCTCAATGTGTGGTCTCAGTGTGTGGTCTCAGTGTGTGGTCTCAGTGTGTGGTCTCAGTGTGTGGTCTCAGTGTGTGGGGTCAGTGTGTGGTCTCAGTGTGTGGGTTCAGTGTATGGTCTCAGTGTGTGGTCTCAGTGTGTGGTCTCACTGTGTGGTCGCAGTGTGTGGTCTCAGTGTGTGGGGTCAGTGTATGGTCTGATTGTGTGGTCTGATTGTGTGGTCTCAGTGTGTGGTCTCAGTGTGTGGGGTCAGTGTGTGGTCTCAGTGTGTGGTCTCAGTGTGTGGTCTCAGTGTGTGGGGTCAGTGTGTGGGCTCAGTGTGTGGTCTCAGTGTGTGGGGTCAGTGTGTGGTCTCAGTGTGTGGGGTCAGTGTGTGGTCTCAGTGTGTGGTCTCAGTGTGTGGTCTCAGTGTGTGGTCTCAGTGTGTGGTCTCAGTGTGTGGTCTCAGTGTGTGGGGTCAGTGTGTGGTCTCAGTGTGTGGTCTCAGTGTGTGGTCTCAGTGTGTGGGGTCAGTGTGTGGTCTCAATGTGTGGGCTCAGTGTGTGGTCTCAGTGTGTGGGGTCAGTGTGTGGGGTCAGTGTGTGGGGTCAGTGTGTGGGGTCAGCGTGTGGTCTCAGCGTGTGGTCTCAGCGTGTGGTCTCAGTGTGTGGTCTCAGTGTGTGGTCTCAGTGTGTGGTCTCAGTGTGTGGGGTCAGTGTGTGGTCTCAGTGTGTGGTCTCAGTGTGTGGTCTCAGTGTGTGGTCTCAGTGTGTGGTCTCAGTGTGTGGGGTCAGTGTGTGGGCTCAGTGTGTGGGCTCAGTGTGTGGGCTCAGTGTGTGGGCTCAGTGTGTGGTCTCAGTGTGTGGTCAGTGTGTGTGGTCTCAGTGTGTGGTCTCACTGTGTGGTCTCAGTGTGTGGTCTCAGTGTGTGGGGTCAGTGTGTGGTCTCAGTGTGTGGTCTCAGTGTGTGGTCTCAGTGTGTGGTCTCAGTGTGTGGTCTCAGTGTGTGGGGTCAGTGTGTGGTCTCAGTGTGTGGGTTCAGTGTATGGTCTCAGTGTGTGGTCTCAGTGTGTGGTCTCACTGTGTGGTCTCAGTGTGTGGTCTCAGTGTGTGGGGTCAGTGTATGGTCTGATTGTGTGGTCTCAGTGTGTGGGGTCAGTGTGTGGGGTCAGTGTGTGGTCTCAGTGTGTGGTCTCAGTGTGTGGTCTCAGTGTGGGGTCAGTGTGTGGTCTCAGTGTGTGGTCTCAGTGTGTGGTCTCAGTGTGTGGTCTCAGTGTGTGGTCTCAGTGTGTGGTCTCAATGTGTGGGGTCCGTGTGTGGTCTGATTGTGTGGTCTCAGTGTGTGGTCTCAGTGTGTGGGGTCAGTGTGTGGGCTCAGTGTGTGGGCTCAGTGTGTGGTCTCAGTGTGTGGGGTCAGTGTGTGGGGACAGTGTGTGGTCTCAGTGTGTGGGGTCAGTGTGTGGTCTCAGTGTGTGGTCTCAGTGTGTGGGGTCAGTGTGTGGTCTCAGTGTGTGGTCTCAGTGTGTGGGGTCAGTGTGTGGTCTCAGTGTGTGGTCTCAGTGTGTGGGGTCAGTGTGTGGTCTCAATGTGTGGGGTCAGTGTGTGGGGTCAGTGTGTGGGGTCAGTGTGTGGGGTCAGTGTGTGGTCTCAGTGTGTGGTCTCAGTGTGTGGTCTCAGTGTGTGGTCTCAGTGTGTGGTCTCAGTGTGTGGTCTCAGTGTGTGGTCTCAGTGTGTGGTCTCAGTGTGTGGTCTCTGTGTGGGGTCAGTGTATGGTCTGATTGTGTGGTCTCAGTGTGTGGTCTCAGTGTGTGGTCTCAGTGTGTGGTCTCAGTGTGTGGTCTCAGTGTGTGGGGTCAGTGTGTGGTCTCAGTGTGTGGTCTCAGTGTGTGGTCTCAGTGTGTGGTCTCAGTGTGTGGGGTCAGTGTGTGGTCTCAGTGTGTGGTCTCAGTGTGTGGTCTCAGTGTGTGGTCTCTGTGTGGGGTCAGTGTATGGTCTGATTGTGTGGTCTCAGTGTGTGGTCTCAGTGTGTGGTCTCAGTGTGTGGTCTCAGTGTGTGGTCTCAGTGTGTGGGGTCAGTGTATGGTCTGATTGTGTGGTCTCAGTGTGTGGTCTCAGTGTGTGGTCTCAGTGTGTGGTGTCTCCGTGTGTGGTCTCAGTGTGTGGTCAGTGTGTGGTCTCAGTGTGTGGTCTCAATGTGTGGGGTCAGTGTGTGGTCTCAGTGTGTGGGGTCAGTGTGTGGAGTCAGTGTGTGGGGTCAGTGTGTGGTCTCAGTGTGTGGTCTCAGTGTGTGGTCTTAGTGTGTGGTCACAGTGTGTGGTCTCAGTGTGTGGTCTCAGTGTGTGGTCTCAGTGTGTGGTCTCAGTGTGTGGGGTCAGTGTGTGGTCTCTGTGTGTGGTCTCTGTGTGTGGTCTCAGTGTGTGGTCTCAGTGTGTGGGGTCAGTGTGTGGTCTCAGTGTGTGGTCTCAGTGTGTGGTCTCAGTGTGTGGTCTCTGTGTGGGGTCAGTGTATGGTCTGATTGTGTGGTCTCAGTGTGTGGTCTCAGTGTGTGGTCTCAGTGTGGTCTCAATGTGTGGTCTCAGTGTGTGGGGTCAGTGTGTGGTCTCAGTGTGTGGTCTCAGTGTGTGGTCTCAGTGTGTGGGGTCAGTGTGTGGGGTCAGTGTGTGGTCTCAGTGTGTGGGGTCAGTGTATGGTCTCAGTGTGTGGGCCTGGGGCAGGGTCAGTGTGTGGTCTCAGTGTGTGGGGTCAGTGTGTGGTCTCAGTGTGTGGTCTCAGTGCGTGGGGTCTGTGTGGGGTCAGTGTGTGGTCTCAGTGTGTGGGGTCAGTGTATGGTCTCAGTGTGTGGGCCTGGGGCAGGGTCAGTGTGTGGTCTCAGTGTGTGGTCTCAGTGTGTGGTCTCAGTGTGTGGTCTCAATGTGTGGTCTCAGTGTGTGGTCTCAGTGTGTGGTCTCAGTGTGTGGTCTCAGTGTGTGGTCTCAGTGTGTGGTCTCAGTGTGTGGGGTCAGTGTGTGGTCTCAGTGTGTGGGTTCAGTGTATGGTCTCAGTGTGTGGTCTCAGTGTGTGGTCTCACTGTGTGGTCGCAGTGTGTGGTCTCAGTGTGTGGGGTCAGTGTATGGTCTGATTGTGTGGTCTGATTGTGTGGTCTCAGTGTGTGGTCTCAGTGTGTGGGGTCAGTGTGTGGTCTCAGTGTGTGGTCTCAGTGTGTGGTCTCAGTGTGTGGGGTCAGTGTGTGGGCTCAGTGTGTGGTCTCAGTGTGTGGGGTCAGTGTGTGGTCTCAGTGTGTGGGGTCAGTGTGTGGTCTCAGTGTGTGGTCTCAGTGTGTGGTCTCAGTGTGTGGTCTCAGTGTGTGGTCTCAGTGTGTGGTCTCAGTGTGTGGGGTCAGTGTGTGGTCTCAGTGTGTGGTCTCAGTGTGTGGTCTCAGTGTGTGGGGTCAGTGTGTGGTCTCAATGTGTGGGCTCAGTGTGTGGTCTCAGTGTGTGGGGTCAGTGTGTGGGGTCAGTGTGTGGGGTCAGTGTGTGGGGTCAGTGTGTGGGGTCAGTGTGTGGTCTCAGCGTGTGGTCTCAGTGTGTGGTCTCAGTGTGTGGTCTCAGTGTGTGGTCTCAGTGTGTGGGGTCAGTGTGTGGTCTCAGTGTGTGGGGTCAGTGTGTGGTCTCAGTGTGTGGTCTCAGTGTGTGGGGTCAGTGTGTGGGGTCAGTGTGTGGGGTCAGTGTGTGGGGTCAGTGTGTGGTCTCAGTGTGTGGTCTCAGTGTGTGGTCTCAGTGTGTGGGGTCAGTGTGTGGGGTCAGTGTGTGGGGTCAGTGTGTGGGGTCAGTGTGTGGTCTCAGTGTGTGGGGTCAGTGTGTGGGGTCAGTGTGTGGTCTCAGTGTGTGGTCTCAGTGTGTGGTCTCAGTGTGTGGTCTCAGTGTGTGGTCAGTGTGTGGGGTCAGTGTGTGGGATCAGTGTGTGGTCTCAGTGTGTGGGCCTGGGGCAGGGTCAGTGTGTGGGCCTGGGGCAGGGTCAGTGTGTGGGGTCAGTGTGTGGGCCTGAGGCAGGGTCAGTGTGTGGGGTCAGTGTGTGGGCCTGAGGCAGGGTCAGTGTGTGGGCCTGAGGCAGGGTCAGTGTGTGGGCCTGAGGCAGGGTCAGTGTGAGGGCCTGAAGCGGGGTCAGTGTGTGGTCTCAGTGTGTGGGGTCAGTGTGTGGGCCTGGGGTAGGGTCAGTGTGTGGGCCTGAGGCGGGGTCAGTGTGTGGGCCTGGGGCAGGGTCAGTGTCTGGTCTCAGTGTGTGGACCTGAGGCGGGGTCAGTGTGTGGTCTCAGTGTGTGGGCCTGAGGCGGGGTCAGTGTGTGGTCTCAGTATGTGGGCCTGAGGCGGGGTCAGTATGTGGTCTCAGCGTGTGGGCCTGAGGCGGGGTCAGTGTGTGGGCCTGAGGCGGGGTCAGCGTGTGGGGTCAGTGTGTGGTCTCAGTGTGTGGGCCTGAGGCGGGGTCAGTGTGTGGGCCTGAGGCAGGGTTAGTGTGTGGTCTCAGTGTGTGGGCCTGAGGCGGGGTCAGTGTGTGGGTCTGAGGCAGGGTCAGTGTGTGGTCTCAGTGTGTGGGCCTGAGGCGGGGTCAGTGTGTGGGGTCAGTGTGTGGACCTGAGGCGGGGTCAGCGTGTGGGCCTGAGGCGGGGTCAGTGTGTGGGCCTGAGGCGGGGTCAGTGTGTGGGGTCAGTGTGTGGACCTGAGGCGGGGTCAGCGTGTGGGCCTGAGGCGGGGTCAGTGTGTGGGCCTGAGGCGGGGTCAGCGTGTGGGGTCAGTGTGTGGACCTGAGGCGGGGTCAGTGTGTGGGCCTGAGGCGGGGTCAGTGTGTGGGCCTGAGGCGGGGTCAGCGTGTGGGGTCAGTGTGTGGTCTCAGTGTGTGGGCCTGAGGCGGGGTCAGTGTGTGGGCCTGAGGCAGGGTCAGTGTGTGGGGTCAGTGTGTGGTCTCAGTGTGTGGGTCTGAGGCGGGGTCAGTGTGTGGGTCTGAGGCGGGGTCAGTGTGTGGGGTCAGTGTGTGGTCTCAGTGTGTGGGTCTGAGGCGGGGTCAGTGTGTGGGCCTGAGGCGGGGTCAGTGTGTGGGCCTGAGGCAGGGTCAGTGTGTGGGGTCAGTGTGTGGTCTCAGTGTGTGGGTCTGAGGCGGGGTCAGTGTGTGGGCCTGAGGCAGGGTCAGTGTGTGGGGTCAGTGTGTGGTCTCAGTGTGTGGGTCTGAGGCGGGGTCAGTGTGTGGGGTCAGTGTGTGGTCTCAGTGTGTGGGCCTGAGGCGGGGTCAGTGTGTGGTCTCAGTGTGTGGGCCTGAGGCGGGGTCAGTGTGTGGGGTCAGTGTGTGGGCCTGAGGCGGGGTCAGTGTGTGGGGTCAGTGTGTGGTCTCAGTGTGTGGGCCTGAGGCGGGGTCAGTGTGTGGGGTCAGTGTGTGGTCTCAGTGTGTGGGCCTGAGGCGGGGTCAGTGTGTGGTCTCAGTGTGTGGGCCTGAGGCGGGGTCAGTGTGTGGGGTCAGTGTGTGGGCCTGAGGCGGGGTCAGTGTGTGGTCTCAGTGTGTGGGGTCAGTGTGTGGGCCTGAGGCAGGGTCAGTGTGTCGGCCTGAGGCAGGGTCAGTGTGAGGGCCTGAAGCGGGGTCAGTGTGTGGTCTCAGTGTGTGGGGTCAGTGTGTGGGCCTGGGGTAGGGTCAGTGTGTGGGCCTGAGGCGGGGTCAGTGTGTGGGCCTGGGGCAGGGTCAGTGTATGGTCTCAGTGTGTGGGCCTGAGGCGGGGTCAGTGTGTGGACCTGAGGCGGGGTCAGTGTATGGTCTCAGTGTGTGGACCTGAGGCGGGGTCAGTGTGTGGTCTCAGTGTGTGGGCCTGAGGCGGGGTCAGTGTGTGGTCTCAGTATGTGGGCCTGAGGCGGGGTCAGTGTGTGGTCTCAGCGTGTGGGCCTGAGGCGGGGTCAGTGTGTGGGCCTGAGGCGGGGTCAGTGTGTGGGGTCAGTGTGTGGTCTCAGTGTGTGGGCCTGAGGCGGGGTCAGTGTGTGGGCCTGAGGCGGGGTCAGCGTGTGGGGTCAGTGTGTGGTCTCAGTGTGTGGGCCTGAGGCAGGGTTAGTGTGTGGTCTCAGTGTGTGGGCCTGAGGCGGGGTCAGTGTGTGGGCCTGAGGCGGGGTCAGTGTGTGGTCTCAGTGTGTGGGCCTGAGGCGGGGTCAGTGTGTGGGCCTGAGGCGGGGTCAGTGTGTGGGGTCAGTGTGTGGACCTGAGGCGGGGTCAGTGTGTGGGCCTGAGGCGGGGTCAGTGTGTGGGCCTGAGGCGGGGTCAGCGTGTGGGGTCAGTGTGTGGTCTCAGTGTGTGGGCCTGAGGCGGGGTCAGTGTGTGGGGTCAGTGTGTGGACCTGAGGCGGGGTCAGTGTGTGGGCCTGAGGCGGGGTCAGTGTGTGGGCCTGAGGCAGGGTCAGTGTGTGGGGTCAGTGTGTGGTCTCAGTGTGTGGGTCTGAGGCGGGGTCAGTGTGTGGGTCTGAGGCGGGGTCAGTGTGTGGGGTCAGTGTGTGGTCTCAGTGTGTGGGCCTGAGGCGGGGTCAGTGTGTGGGTCTGAGGCGGGGTCAGTGTGTGGGGTCAGTGTGTGGTCTCAGTGTGTGGGTCTGAGGCGGGGTCAGTGTGTGGGTCTGAGGCGGGGTCAGTGTGTGGGGTCAGTGTGTGGTCTCAGTGTGTGGGCCTGAGGCGGGGTCAGTGTGTGGGCCTGAGGCAGGGTCAGTGTGTGGGGTCAGTGTGTGGTCTCAGTGTGTGGGTCTGAGGCGGGGTCAGTGTGTGGGCCTGAGGCAGGGTCAGTGTGTGGGGTCAGTGTGTGGTCTCAGTGTGTGGGTCTGAGGCGGGGTCAGTGTGTGGTCTCAGTGTGTGGGTCTGAGGCGGGGTCAGTGTGTGGGCCTGAGGCAGGGTCAGTGTGTGGTCTCAGTGTGTGGGTCTGAGGCGGGGTCAGTGTGTGGGCCTGAGGCAGGGTCAGTGTGTGGGGTCAGTGTGTGGTCTCAGTGTGTGGGTCTGAGGCGGGGTCAGTGTGTGGGGTCAGTGTGTGGTCTCAGTGTGTGGGCCTGAGGCGGGGTCAGTGTGTGGTCTCAGTGTGTGGGCCTGAGGCGGGGTCAGTGTGTGGGGTCAGTGTGTGGGCCTGAGGCGGGGTCAGTGTGTGGTCTCAGTGTGTGGGCCTGAGGCGGGGTCAGTGTGTGGGCCTGAGGCGGGGTCAGTGTGTGGTCTCAGTGTGTGGGCCTGAGGCGGGGTCAGTGTATGGGGTCAGTGTGTGGGCCTGAGGTGGGGTCAGGTGCTGTGAGCACACGGGGTAGCAGGGTGTGTTTCTGGGGAGCGGGGTCAGCCCCGGCACACAATACGGATAAAACCGGAAACCCCCTCAGCATCAAATCAGGACTCCACTAACCCCGGCCCAGGCGGGAGGTATACCGTCGAGAGGGAGTGGCTCTGGGAGTCCTGGGGTGGGGGGCTTGGGGGGAGATTGGTGAGTTCGGGGGAGGTGGTGGAATCAGAGAGTGGGGGTGGGGGCTCGGAGGGTGATTGGGGGGATCAGGGGGTGGGGGCTCGGGGGGAGATTGGGGGGATCAGGGGGTGGGGGCTCAGGGGGAGATTGGGGGGTCAGTGAGTGGGGTGGGGGCTCGGGGGGAGATTTGGGGGATCAGGGAGTGGGATGGGCGCTCGGGGGGAGATTTGGGGCTCGGGGGGAGGTGGGGGGATCAGGGGTTGGGGGCTCGGGGGAGAGATTGGGGGGATCACGGAGTGGGGTGGGGGCTCTGGGGGAGATTGGGGGCTCGGGGGAGATTGGGGGCTCGGGGGGAGATTGGAGGGATCAGGGGGTGGGGCTCGGGGGGAGATTGGGGGCTCTGGGGGAGATTGGGGGCTCAGGGGGAGATTGGGGGATCAGGGAGTGGGGTGGGGGCTCGGGGGGGAGATTGGGGGGATCAGGGAGTGGGGGCTCGGGGGGAGATTGGGGGATCAGGGAGTGGGGGCTCGGGGGGAGATTGGGGGATCAGGGAGTGGGGGCTCGGGGGGAGATTGGGGGATCAGGGAGTGAGGGCTCGGGGGGAGATTGGGGGCTCGGGGGAGATTGGGGGGATCAGGGGGTGGGGCTCGGGGGGAGATTGGGGGATCAGGGGGTGGGGCTCGGGGGGAGATTGGGGGGATCAGAGGGTGGGGCTCGGGGGGAGATTGGGGGCTCGGGGGGAGATTGGGGGCTCGGGGGGAGATTGGGGGATCAGGGGGTGGGGCTCGGGGGGAGATTGGGGGCTCGGGGGAGATTAGGGGGATCAGTGGGTGGGGCTCGGGGGGAGATTGGGGGCTCGGGGGGAGATTGTGGAGATCAGGGAGTGGGGGCTCGGGGGGAGATTGGGGGCTCGGGGGGAGATTGGGGGCTCGGGGGGAGATTGGGGGGATCAGGGGGTGTGGCTCGGGTGGAGATTGGGGGCTCGGGGGGAGATTGGGGGGATCAGGGGGTGGGGCTCGGGGGGAGATTGGGGGATCGGGGTGGGGGCTCGGGGGGAGATTGGGGGCTCGGGGGGAGATTGGGGGCTCGGGGGGCGATTGGGGGATCAGGGAGTGGGGTGGGGGCTCGGGGGGAGATTGGGGGCTCGGGGGGAGATTGGGGGCTCGGGGGGAGATCAGGGGGTGGGGCTTTGGGGGAGATTGAGGGGATCAGGGGGTGGGGGCTCAGGGGGGAGATTGGTGGCTCGGGGGGAGATTGGGGGCTCGGGGGGAGATTGCGGGATCAGGGGGTGGGACTCGGGGAGAGATTGGGGGAGATCAGTGGGTGGGGCTCGGGGGGAGATTGGGGGAGATCAGTGGGTGGGGCTCGGGGGGAGATTGGGGGGCTCGGGGGGAGTTTGGGGAGATCAGGGGGTGGGGGCTCGGGGGGAGATTGGGGGCTCGGGGGGAGATTGGGGGATCAGGGGGTGGGGGCTCGGGGGGAGATTGAGGGCTCGGGAGGAGATTGGGGGATCAGGGAGTGGGGTGGGGGCTCACGGGGGGAGATTGGGGGCTCACGGGGGGAGATTGGGGGCTCGGGGGGAGATCAGGGGGTGGGGGCTCGGGGGGGAGATTGGGGGCTCGGGGGGAGATTGGGGGATCAGGGGGTGGGACTCGGGAGGAGATTGGGGGAGATCAGTGGGTGGGGCTCGGGGGGAGATTGGGGGGCTCGGGGGGAGTTTGGGGAGATCAGGGGCTGGGGGCTCGGGGGGAGATTGGGGAGATCAGGGGGTGGGGGCTCGGGGGGAGATTGGGGGGGATCAGTGGGTGGGGCTCGGGGGGAGATTGGGGGGCTCGGGGGGAGATTGGGGGCTCGGGGGGAGATTGGGGGTTCAGGGAGTGGGGTGGGGGCTCGGGGGTTGATTGGGGGGATCAGAGGGTGGGGCTCGGGGGGAGATTGGGGGCTCGGGGGGAGATTGGAGGCTCGGGGGGGAGATTGGGGGCTCGGGGGGAGATTGGGGGGGATCAGGGGGTGGGACTCGGGGGGAGATTGGGGGAGATCAGTGGGTGGGGCTCGGGGGGGAGATTGGGGGGCTCGGGGGGAGTTTGGGGAGATCAGGAGGTGGGGGCTCGGGGGGAGATTGGGGGATCAGGGAGTGGGGCTCGGGGTCAGTCTGAGCCTGGCGTGTGACCGGTTACTCTTGTTGACAGATTGTGTTGGGGACCAGCTATTATTGCCTTGTGGCCGGCGATGTCCTCGATCCTGTGACGATCTGTCCCCAGATGTGCTTTGTCTGGACGATGAGGTTCCCGATCCTGATTCTGATCCCGATTGCTGGCCATCCTGTGGCTGTCCAGCTGGCCTGCTCCTGCAGAATGGGTCTTGTGTTCCCCGGAGCGAGTGTCGCTGTAAGTCTCGAGGTAAGTGAAGGTCACTGCACCAAATCCTGACCCCAACAAGGTCACAATGTTGTAGACTCATTGGGGGGAGATACTCGTGTTCACTGGCAATGTTGGCGGCGTTACCGGAAACGAGGTCACGGCCGCTGAAAGTGGCCGCAATCTAACCGAGCCAAATGGGTGTGAGGAGAGTGGTGGCCTGGTGCTCACCTTCCGTGCAGTGCCCTCCTGGGGGCACCGAGGTGACGTTTCTGGCCAGGTACGGCGGAGCGGAGCTATGGAGCTCGCAGGGAATTGTGGCCAATGAAGGAGGCACCATTGATTAAAGAAACTATTGCAGCAGTGAGGAGGGACGATATGTTCGAGGGATCATCAAACAAGGCCATGTGGGTCAAACTGAAGAACATTGCTGGGCGAGTATTATAGAGGGGATCACTCTGTCACAGAGCGGGGAGTGGGACTGAGGGGATCACTCTGTCACAGAGCGGGGAGTGGGACTGAGGGGATCACTCTGTCACAGAGCGGGGAGTGGGACTGAGGGGATCACTCTGTCACAGAGCGGGGAGTGGGACTGAGGGGATCACTCTGTCACAGAGCGGGGAGTGGGACTGAGGGGATCTCTCTGTCACAGAGCGGGGAGTGGGACTGAGGGGATCACTCTGTCACAGAGCAGGGAGTGGGACTGAGGGGATCACTCTGTCACAGAGCGGGGAGTGGGACTGAGGGGATCACTCTGTCACAGAGCGGGGAGTGGGACTGAGGGGATCACTCTGTCACAGAGCGGGGAGTGGGACTGAGGGGATCACTCTGTCACAGAGCGGGGAGTGGGACTGAGGGGATCACTCTGTCACAGAGCGGGGAGTGGGACTGAAGGGATCACTCTGTCACAGAGCGGGGAGTGGGACTGAGGGGATCGCTCTGTCACAGAGCGGGGAGTGGGACTGAGGGGATCACTCTGTCACAGAGCGGGGAGTGGGACTGAAGGGATCACTCTGTCACAGAGCGGGGAGTGGGACTGAAGGGATCACTCTGTCACAGAGCGGGGAGTGGGACTGAGGGGATCACTCTGTCACAGAGCGGGGAGTGGGACTGAGGGGATCACTCTGTCACAGAGCGGGGAGTGGGACTGAGGGGATCACTCTGTCACAGAGCGGGGAGTGGGACTGAGGGGATCACTCTGTCACAGAGCGGGGAGTGGGACTGAGGGGATCACTCTGTCACAGAGCGGGGAGTGGGACTGAGGGGATCACTCTGTCACAGAGCGGGGAGTGGGACTGAGGGGATCACTCTGTCACAGAGCGGGGAGTGGGACTGAGGGGATCACTCTGTCACAGAGCGGGGAGTGGGACTGAGGGGATCACTCTGTCACAGAGCGGGGAGTGGGACTGAGGGGATCACTCTGTCACAGAGCGGGGAGTGGGACTGAGGGGATCACTGAGTGCTGAGGGTTCAGACCCAGCCTGGGGGACAATGCTGAGCCTGTGATTGTGGAGGAGTGAGGTTGGGAGGGTGCAGTGTTTGGGCTGAGCTGAGCACCAGAAGCTGGAGCCGAGAGCTCAGGTCTACCCCGTACACACTGGGTTTGGTCAGTTGTGCTGCTGTTGATGAATATAAGTGAGGGACCTCGTTCGTTTTCTGCCAGGCACCAGTGAGGCCGGCAGCGGGAGGCTTCACCCAGACGTTGAGGACTGGATATACACAGAGCCAGGAGAGAGCAGGCAGATCGAGTGTGACAACTGGTGAGATCCTGCTCCAATACTCAGTCTCCGAACCCTCCGGCCCATTCCCCCGGCCCCTCCCCCCTGGGACACCGGCCCGTCCCCCGGGACACCGGCCCCTCCCCCCGGGACACCGGCCCCTCCCCCCGGGACACACCGGCCCCTCCCCCTGGGACACCGGCCCGTCCCCCGGGGGCACACAGGACCCTCTCCCGGGGACACACCGGCCCCTCCCCCGGGACACCGGCCCCTCCCCCCGGGACACACCGGCCCCTCCCCCGGGACACCGGCCCCTCCCCCGGGGACACACCGGCCCCTCCCCCAGGGCACCGGTCCCTCTCCCGACCCCTCCCCCCCAGGACACCGGCCCCTCCCCCGGGGCACCGGCCCCTTCCCCCGGGAACACACCGGCCCCTCCCCCGGGAACACACCGGCCCCTCCCCCGGGGACACACCGGCCCCTTCCCCCGGGGGGACACCGGCCCCTCCCCCCTGGGACACCGGCCCGTCCCCCGGGGGCACACAGGACCCTCTCCCGGGGACACACCGGCCCCTCCCCCGGGACACCGGCCCCTCCCCCCGGGACACACCGGCCCCTCCCCCGGGACACCGGCCCCTCCCCCGGGGACACACCGGCCCCTCCCCCAGGGCACCGGTCCCTCTCCCGACCCCTCCCCCCCAGGACACCGGCCCCTCCCCCGGGGCACCGGCCCCTTCCCCCGGGAACACACCGGCCCCTCCCCCGGGGACACACCGGCCCCTTCCCCCGGGGGGACACCGGCCCCTTCCCCCGACCCCTCCCCCCCCGGGACACCGGCCCCTCCCCCGGGGACACACCGGCCCCTTCCCCCTCCCCCTCCCCCCCCGGGACACCGGCCCCTCCCCCGGGGACACACCGGCCACTTCCCCCGGCCCCTCCCCCCTGGGACACCGGCCCGTCCCCCGGGGGCACACCGGCCCCTTCCCCCATAGGACCCTGGCCCCTCCCCAGGGGGCACCGGCCCCTCCCCCTCCCCGGGACACGGGCCCCTCCCCTCCCCCTCCCCCGGGACACGGGTCCCTCCCCCTCCCCGGCCCCTCCCCTGGCCCCTCCCCCGGGACACGGGCCCCTCCCCCGGCCCCTCCCCCTCCCCGGGACACGGGCCCCTCCCCCTCCCCTCCCCCGGGACACAGGCCCCTCCCCCTCCCCTCTCCTCCCCCTCCCCGGCCCCTCCCCTGGCCCCTCCCCTGGGACACGGGCACCTCCCCCGGCCCCTCCCCCTCCCCCGGCCCCTCCCCCTCCCGCGGACCAGCCTGACTCTGTGATTTGCTCTTTGTACAGTACGTGTGTGCGAGGTGAGCTGGCCTGTGCCCCACATGCTGCCTGTCAGTTACAGGGAGAGTGGGGTGTGTGGGGCTCGTGGATCCCCTGCTCAGAGCCATGTGGTGGAGGGTTCCAGCACCGAGTGCGGGAGTGCGACAGTCCGAGGACCCAGCACGGTGGGACAGGATGTCCCGGATCGCCAGATCAGAGGAGGGAATGCAATGTGGAGCAGTGTGGAGGTGAGAGACTCGGGCGGGGACAACATTCCGCTCGGACCCTCTTTATTGCTTCAAAACCTCCAGACTGGACTATTGCAACGTTCTCCTGGCCGGCCTCCCACATTCTACCCCACGGAAACTGGAGGTGATCCAAAACTCGGCCGGCCTGTGTCCTAACTCACACCCCGTCCCACTCACCCATCACCCCCTGTACCCCGTGTCCTAACTCACACCCAGTCCCACTCACCCATCACCCCCTGTACCCCGTGTCCTAACTCACACCCAGTCCCACTCACCCATCACCCCCTGTACCCCGTGTCCTAACTCACACCCAGTCCCACTCACCCATCACCCCCTGTACCCCGTGTCCTAACTCACACCCAGTCCCACTCACCCATCAGCCCCTGTACCCCGTGTCTTAACTCACACCCAGTCCCACTCACCCATCACCCCCTGTACTCACTGCCCTGTGTCCTAACTCACACCCCGTCCCACTCACCCATCACCCCCTGTACGCCGTGTCCTAACTCACACCCAGTCCCACTCACCCATCACCCCCTGTACCCCGTCCCACTCACCCATCACCCCCTGTACCCCGTGTCCTAACTCACACCCAGTCCCACTCACCCATCACCCCCTGTACCCCGTGTCCTAACTCACACCCAGTCCCACTCACCCATCACCCCCTGTGCTCACTGCCCCGTGTCCTAACTCGCACTCAGTCCCACTCACCCATCACCCCCTGTGCCCTAACTCACACCCAGTCCCACTCACCCATCACCCCCTGTGCCCTAACTCACACCCAGTCCCACTCACCCATCACCCCCTGTGCTCACTGCCCCGTGTCCTAACTCGCACTCAGTCCCACTCACCCATCACCCCCTGTGCCCTAACTCACACCCAGTCCCACTCACCCATCACCCCCTGTACCCCGTGTCCTAACTCACACCCAGTCCCACTCACCCATCACCCCCTGTGCTCACTGCCCCGTGTCCTAACACGCACCCAGTCCCACTCACCCATCACCCCCTGTGCTCACTGCCCCGTGTCCTAACTCACACCCCGTCCCACTCACCCATCACCCCCTGTGCTCACTGCCCCGTGTCCTAACTCACCCCCAGTCCCACTCACCCATCACCCCTTGTACCCCGTATCCTAACTCACACCCAGTCCCACTCACCCATCACCCCCTGTGCTCACTGCCCCGTGTCCTAACTCACACCCAGTCCCACTCACCCATCGCCCCCTGTGCTCACTGCCCCGTGTCCTAACTCACACCCAGTCCCACTCACCCATCACCCCCTGTACCCTGTGTCCTAACTCACACCCAGTCCCACTCACCCATCACCCTCTGTACCCCGTGTCCTAACTCACACCCAGTCCCACTCACCCATCACCCCCTGTACCCCGTATCCTAACTCACACCCAGTCCCACTCACCCATCAACCCCTGTACCCCGTATCCTAACTCACACCCAGTCCCACTCACCCATCACCCCCTGTGCCCCGTGTCCTAACTCACACCCAGTCCCACTCACCCATCACCCCCTGTGCTCACTGCCCCGTGTCCTAACTCACACCCAGTCCCACTCACCCATCACCCCCTGTGCTCACTGCCCCGTGTCCTAACTCACAACCAGTCCCACTCACCCATCACCCCCTGTGCTCACTGCCCCGTGTCCTAACTCACACCCAGTCCCACTCACCCATCACCCCCTGTGCTCACTGCCCCGTGTCCTAACTCACACCCAGTCCCACTCACCCATCACCTCCTGTGCTCACTGACCCCGTGTCCTAACTCACACCCAGTCCCACTCACCCATCACCCCCTGTACTCACTGCCCCGTGTCCTAACTCACACCCAGTCCCACTCACCCATCACCCCCTGTGCCCCGTGTCCTAACTCACACCCAGTCCCGCTCACCCATCACCCCCTGTGCTCACTGCCCCGTGTCCTAACTCACACCCAGTCCCACTCACCCATCACCCCCTGTGCTCACTGCCCCGTGTCCTAACTCACACCCAGTCCCACTCACCCATCACCCCCTGTGCTCACTGCCCCGTGTCCTAACTCACACCCAGTCCCACTCACCCATCACCCCCTGTGCTCACTGACCCGTGTCCTAACTCACACCCAGTCCCACTCACCCATCACCCCCTGTGCTCACTGCCCCGTGTCCTAACTCGCACCCAGTCCCACTCACCCATCACCCCCTGTGCTCACTGACCCCGTGTCCTAACTCACACCAAGTCCCACTCACCCATCACCCCCTGTGCTCACTGCCCCGTGTCCTAACTCACACCCAGTCCCACTCACCCATCACCCCCTGTGCTCACTGCCCCGTGTCCTAACTCACACCCAGTCCCACTCACCCATCACCCCCTGTGCTCACTGCCCCGTGTCCTAACTTACACCCAGTCCCACTCACCCATCACCCCCTGTACCCCGTGTCCTAACACACACCCAGTCCCGCTCACCCATCACCCCCTGTGCCCCGTATCCTAACTCACACCCAGTCCCACTCACCCATCACCCCCTGTACCCCGTGTCCGAACTCACACCCAGTCCCACTCACCCATCACCCCCTGTGCCCCGTGTCCTAACTCACACCCAGTCCCACTCACACATCACTCCCTGTACCCCGTGTCCTAACTTGCACCCAATCCCACTCACCCATCACCCCCTGTGCTCACTGCCCCGTGTCCTAACTTACACCCAGTCCCACTCACCCATCACCCCCTGTACCCCGTGTCCTAACACACACCCAGTCCCGCTCACCCATCACCCCCTGTGCCCCGTATCCTAACTCACACCCAGTCCCACTCACCCATCACCCCCTGTACCCCGTGTCCGAACTCACACCCAGTCCCACTCACCCATCACCCCCTGTGCCCCGTGTCCTAACTCACACCCAGTCCCACTCACACATCACTCCCTGTACCCCGTGTCCTAACTTGCACCCAATCCCACTCACCCATCACCCCCTGTGCTCACTGACCCGTGTCCTAACTCACACCCAGTCCCACCCACCCATCACCCCCTGTGTTCACTGACCCGTGTCCTAACTCACACCCAGTCCCACTCACCCATCACCCCCTGTGCTCACTGTCCCGTGTCCTAACTCACACCCAGTCCCGCTCACCCATCACCCCCTGTGCTCACTGTCCCGTGTCCTAACTCACACCCAGTCCCACTCACCCATCAGCCCCTGTGCCCCGTGTCCTAACTCACACGCAGTCCCACTCACCCATCACCCCCTGTGCTCGCTGACCCTGTGTCCTAACTCACACCGAGTCCCACTCACCCATCACCCCCTGTGCTCACTGCCCCGTGTCCGAACTCGCACCCAGTCCCGCTCACCCATCACCCCCAGTGCTCACTGACCTACATTGGCTCTCGGTTAAGCAACACCTTGATTTCAAAATTCTCCATCCTGGTTTACAAATCCCTCCATGGCCCTCGCCCCTACCTATCTCTGTAATCTCCTCCAGCCACACAACCCCTCAAGATGTCTACGCTCCTCTAATTCTGCCCTCCTGACCATCCCTGATTATAATCGCTCCACCATCGATGGCCGTGCCTTCTGTTGCCTGGGCCCCAAGCTCTGGAACTCCCTCCCTAAACCTCTCCACCTCTCTACCTCTCTCTCCTCCTTCAAGACCCTCTTTAAAACCCACCTCTGACCCAGATTTTGATCACCTGCCCTAATTTCTCCTTATGTCACTTGGATAACACTCTATGATTTGCCTCAGTACATTTTACTACATTGAAGTCGCTATAGAAATGCAAGTTGTTGTCGATACGATTATTCCGGTGATGGTTGCGGTGACGATCCCGGTTCCGTTGACGATCCCGGTTGCGGTGACAATCCCGGTTCCGTTGACGATCCCGGTTGCGGTGACGATCCCGGTTCCGTTGACAATCCCGGTTCCGTTGACGATCCCGGTTCCGGTGACGATCCCGGTTCCGGTGACGATCCCGGTGACGATCCCGGTGACGATCCCGGTGACGATCCCGGTTCCGGTGACGATCCCGGTGACGATCCCGGTGACGATCCCGGTTCCGTTGATGATCCCGGTTGCGGTGACGATCCCGGTGACGATCCCGGTTCCGGTGACGATCCCGGTGACGATCCCGGTTCCGGTGACGATCCCGGTGACGATCCCGGTGACGATCCCGGTTCCGTTGATGATCCCGGTTGCGGTGACGATCCCGGTGACGATCCCGGTTGCGGTGACGATCCCGGTTCCGGTGACGATCCCGGTGACGATCCCGGTTGCGGTGACGATCCCAGTTACGGGACTGTATTGTTCCCCACACACGAGGCTGGAGTTGTGGGGCCAAGTGCAGCTCGTGTTCCCAGTCCTGAGCAGCAGGATCGAGTCGCACTCCCGGAGCGGTGACTGATCTCCCGGAGGGTGATCTCCCGGAGGTTGACAGATCTCCCGGAGGTTGACTGATCTCCCGGAGGGTGATCTCCCGGAGGGTGACACTGATCTCCCGGAAGGTGATCTCCCGGAGGGTGACACTGATCTCCCGGAGGGTGACACTGATCTCCCGGAGGGTGATCTCCCGGAGGGTGACACTGATCTCCCGGAGGGTGACACTGATCTCCCGGAGCGGTGACTGATCTCCCGGAGGGTGATCTCCCGGAGGTTGACTGATCTCCCGGAGGTTGACTGATCTCCCGGAGGGTGATCACCCGGAGGGTGACACTGATCTCCTGGAGGGTGACTGATCTCCCGGAGGTTGACTGATCTCCCGGAGGGTGATATCCCGGAGGGTGACACTGATCTCCCGGAGGGTGATCTCCCGGAGGGTGACACTGATCTCCCGGAGCGGTGACTGATCTCCCGGAGGGTGATCTCCCGGAGAGTGACACTGATCTCCCGGAGGGTGATCTCCCGGAGGGTGACACTGATCTCCCGGAGGGTGACACTGATCTCCCGGAGGGTGACTGATCTCCCGGAGGGTGATCTCCCGGAGGGTAATTGATCTCCCGGAGGGTGATCTCCCGGAGGGTGACCTCCCGGAGGGTGACACTGATCTCCCGGAGGGTGACACTGATCTCCCGGAGGGTGACTGATCTCCCGGAGGGTGATCTCCCGGAGGGTGACACTGATCTCCCGGAGGGTGACACTGATCTCCCGGAGGGTGACTGATCTCCCGGAGGGTGATCTCCCGGAGGGTGACTGATCTCCCGGAGTGTGATCTCCCGGAGGGTGACTGATCTCCCGGAGGGTGACTGATCTCCTGGAGGGACACTGATCTCCCGGAGGGTGACTGATCTCCCGGAGGGACACTGATCTCCAGGAGGTTGATCTCCCGGAGGTTGATCTCCCGGAGGGTGACACTGATCTCCCGGAGGGTGACACTGATCTCCCGGAGGGTGACACTGATCTCCCGGAGGGTGACTGATCTCCCGGAGGATGACTGATCTCCCGGAGGGTGACTGATCTCCCGGAGGGTGACTGATCTCCCGGAGGGTGACACTGATCTCCCGGAGGGGGATCTCCCGTAGGATGACACTGATCTCCCGGAGGGTGACTGATCTCCCGGAGGGTGACACTGATCTCCCGGAGGGTGACTGATCTCCCGGAGGGTGACACTGATCTCCCGGAGGGTGATCTCCCGGAGGGTGACTGATCTCCCGGAGGGACACTGATCTCCCGGAGGGTGACACTGATCTCCCGGAGGGTGATCTCCCGGAGGATGACTGATCTCCCGGAGGGACACTGATCTCCCGGAGGGACACTGATCTCCCGGACGGTGACACTGATCTCCCGGAGGGTGATCTCCCGGAGGGTGACTGATCTCCCGGAGGGACACTGATCTCCCGGAGGGTGACACTGATCTCCCGGAGGGGGATCTCCCGTAGGATGACACTGATCTCCCGGAGGGTGACTGATCTCCCGGAGGGTGACACTGATCTCCTGGAGGGTGACTGATCTCCCGGAGGGTGACACTGATCTCCCGGAGGGTGACTGATCTCCCGGAGGGTGACACTGATCTCCCGGAGGGTGACTGATCTCCCGGAGGGTGATCTCCCGGAGGGTGACACTGATCTCCCGGAGGGTGACTGATCTCCCGGAGGGTGACACTGATCTCCCGGAGGGATACTGATCTCCCGAAGGGTGACACTGATCTCCCGGAGGGTGACACTGATCTCCCGGAGGGTGACTGATCTCCCGGAGGGTGACACTGATCTCCCGGAGGGACACTGATCTCCCGGAGGGTGACTGATCTCCCGGAGGGTGACACTGATCTCCCGGAGGGACACTGATCTCCCGGAGGGACACTGATCTCCCGGAGGGACACTGATCTCCCGGAGGGTGACACTGATCTCCCGGAGGGACACTGATCTCCCGGAGGGTGACACTGATCTCCCGGAGGGTGACACTGATCTCCCGGAGGATGACTGATCTCCCGGAGGGTGACTGATCTCCCGGAGGGTGACACTGATCTCCCGGAGGGACACTGATCACTCCCGGAGGGACACTGATCTCCCGGAGGGTGACACTGATCTCCCGGAGGGACACTGATCTCCCGGAGGGTGACACTGATCTCCCGGAGGGTGACACTGATCTCCCGGAGGATGACTGATCTCCCGGAGGGTGACTGATCTCCCGGAGGGTGACACTGATCTCCCGGAGGGTGACTGATCTCCCGGAGGGTGACTGATCACTCCCGGAGGGTGACTGATCACTCCCGGAGGGTGACACTGATCTCCCGGAGGGTGACACTGATCTCCCGGAGGGACACTGATCTCCCGGAGGGTGACTGATCTCCCGGAGGGTGACACTGATCTCCCGGAGGGTGACACTGATCTCCCGGAGGGACACTGATCTCCCGGAGGGTGACTGATCTCTCGCAGAGTGACACTGATCTCCCGGAGGGTGACTGATCTCCCGGAGGGTGACACTGATCTCCCGGATGGTGACACTGATCTCCCGGAGGGTGATCTCCCGGAGGGTGACTGATCTCCCGGAGGGACACTGATCTCCCGGAGGGTGACACTGATCTCCCGGAGGGTGACACTGATCTCCCGGAGGGTGACTGATCTCCCGGAGGGTGACACTGATCTCCCGGAGGGACACTGATCTCCCGGAGGGTGACACTGATCTCCCGGAGGCTGACTGATCTCCCGGAGGGACACTGATCTCCCGGAGGGTGACACTGATCTCCCGGAGGGTGACTGATCTCCCGGAGGGTGACACTGATCTCCCGGAGGGTGACTGATCTCCCGGAGGGTGACACTGATCTCCCGGAGGGTGACACTGATCTCCCGGAGGGTAATCTCCCGGAGGGTGACACTGATCTCCCGGAGGGTGACACTGATCTCCCGGAGGGACACTGATCACTCCCGGAGGGTGACACTGATCTCCCGGAGGGACACTGATCTCCCGGAGGGACACTGATCTCCCGGAGGGTGACTGATCTCCCGGACGGTGACTGATCTCCCGGAGGGTGACACTGATCTCCCGGAGGGTGACACTGATCTCCCGGAGGGTGACTGATCTCCCGGAGGGTGACACTGATCTCCCGGAGGGACACTGATCTCCCGGAGGGTGACTGATCTCCCGGAGGGACACTGATCTCCCGGAGGGTGACACTGATCTCCCGGAGGGTGACTGATCTCCCGGAGGGTGACACTGATCTTTCCGGAGGGTGACACTGATCTCCCGGAGGGACACTGATCTCCCGGAGGGACACTGATCTCCCGGAGGGTGACACTGATCTCCCGGAGGGTGACTGATCTCCCGGAGGGACACTGATCTCCCGGAGGGTGACACTGATCTCCCGGAGGGTGACTGATCTCCCGGAGGGTGACACTGATCTTTCCGGAGGGTGACACTGATCTCCCGGAGGGTGACTGATCTCCCGGAGGGTGACTGATCTCCCGGAGGGTGACACTGATCTCCCGGAGGGACACTGATCACTCCCGGAGGGTGACACTGATCTCCCGGAGGGACACTGATCTCCCGGAGGGTGACACTGATCTCCCGGAGGGACACTGATCTCCCGGAGGGTGACTGATCTCCCGGAGGGTGACACTGATCTCCCGGAGGGTGACACTGATCTCCCGGAGGGACACTGATCTCCCGGAGGGTGACTGATCTCCCGCAGAGTGACACTGATCTCCCGGAGGGGGACTGATCTCCCGGAGGGTGACACTGATCTCCCGGATGGTGACACTGATCTCCCGGAGGGTGATCTCCCGGAGGGTGACTGATCTCCCGGAGGGACACTGATCTCCCGGAGGGTGACGCTGATCTCCCGGAGGGTGACACTGATCTCCCGGAGGGTGACTGATCTCCCGGAGGATGACACTGATCTCCCGGAGGGACACTGATCTCCCGGAGGGTGACACTGATCTCCCGGAGGCTGACTGATCTCCCGGAGGGACACTGATCTCCCGGAGGGTGACACTGATCTCCCGGAGGGTGACTGATCTCCCGGAGGGTGACACTGATCTCCCGGAGGGTGACTGATCTCCCGGAGGGTGACACTGATCTCCCGGAGGGTGACACTGATCTCCCGGAGGGTGACTGATCTCCCGGAGCGGTGACTGATCTCCCGGAGGGTGACTGATCTCCCGGAGGGACACTGATCTCCCGGAGGGTAATCTCCCGGAGGGTGACACTGATCTCCCGGAGGGTGACACTGATCTCCCGGAGGGTGACTGATCTCCCGGAGCGGTGACTGATCTCCCGGAGGGTGACTGATCTCCCGGAGGGACACTGATCTCCCGGAGGGTGACACTGATCTCCCGGAGGGTGAATGATCTCCCGGAGGGACACTGATCTCCCGGAGGGTGACACTGATCTCCCGGAGGGTGAATGATCTCCCGGAGGGACACTGATCTCCCGGAGGGTGACTGATCTCCCGCAGAGTGACACTGATCTCCCGGAGGGTGACTGATCTCCCGGAGGGTGACACTGATCTCCCGGATGGTGACACTGATCTCCCGGAGGGTGATCTCCCGGAGGGTGACTGATCTCCCGGAGGGACACTGATCTCCCGGAGGGTGACACTTATCTCCCGGAGGGTGACACTGATCTCCCGGAGGGTGACTGATCTCCCGGAGCGTGACACTGATCTCCCGGAGGGACACTGATCTCCCGGAGGGTGACACTGATCTCCCGGAGGCTGACTGATCTCCCGGAGGGACACTGATCTCCCGGAGGGTGACACTGATCTCCCGGAGGGTGACTGATCTCCCGGAGGGTGACACTGATCTCCCGGAGGGTGACTGATCTCCCGGAGGGTGACACTGATCTCCCGGAGGGTGACACTGATCTCCCGGAGGGACACTGATCACTTCCGGAGGGTGACACTGATCTCCCGGAGGGACACTGATCTCCCGGAGGGACACTGATCTCCCGGAGGGTGACTGATCTCCCGGAGGGTGACTGATCTCCCGGAGGGTGACTGATCTCCCGGAGTGACACTGATCTCCCGGAGGGTGACACTGATCTCCCGGAGGGTGACTGATCTCCCGGAGGGTGACACTGATCTCCCGGAGGGACACTGATCTCCCGGAGGGTGACACTGATCTCCCGGAGGGTGACTGATCTCCCGGAGGGACACTGATCTCCCGGAGGGTGACACTGATCTCCCGGAGGGTGACTGATCTCCCGGAGGGTGACACTGATCTTTCCGGAGGGTGACACTGATCTCCCGGAGGGACACTGATCTCCCGGAGGGACACTGATCTCCCGGAGGGTGACACTGATCTCCCGGAGGGTGACTGATCTCCCGGAGGGACACTGATCTCCTGGAGGGTGACACTGATCTCCCGGAGGGTGACTGATCTCCCGGAGGGTGACACTGATCTTTCCGGAGGGTGACTGATCTCCCGGAGGGTGACTGATCTCCCGGAGGGTGACACTGATCTCCCGGAGGGACACTGATCACTCCCGGAGGGTGACACTGATCTCCCGGAGGGACACTGATCTCCCGGAGGGTGACACTGATCTCCCGGAGGGACACTGATCTCCCGGAGGGTGACTGATCTCCCGGAAGGTGACACTGATCTCCCGGAGGGTGACACTGATCTCCCGGAGGGTGACACTGATCTCCCGGAGGGACACTGATCTCCCGGAGGGACACTGATCTCCCGGAGGGTGACTGATCTCCCGCAGAGTGACACTGATCTCCCGGAGGGGGACTGATCTCCCGGAGGGTGACACTGATCTCCCGGATGGTGACACTGATCTCCCGGAGGGTGATCTCCCGGAGGGTGACTGATCTCCCGGAGGGACACTGATCTCCCGGAGGGTGACACTGATCTCCCGGAGGGTGACACTGATCTCCCGGAGGGTGACTGATCTCCCGGAGGGTGACACTGATCTCCCGGAGGGACACTGATCTCCCGGAGGGTGACACTGATCTCCCGGAGGCTGACTGATCTCCCGGAGGGACACTGATCTCCCGGAGGGTGACACTGATCTCCCGGAGGGTGACTGATCTCCCGGAGGGTGACACTGATCTCCCGGAGGGTGACTGATCTCCCGGAGGGTGACACTGATCTCCCGGAGGGTGACACTGATCTCCCGGAGGGTGACTGATCTCCCGGAGGGTGACTGATCTCCCGGAGGGACACTGATCTCCCGGAGGGTGACACTGGTCTCCCGGAGGGTGAATGATCTCCCGGAGGGACACTGATCTCCCGGAGGGTGACACTGATCTCCCGGAGGGTGAATGATCTCCCGGAGGGTGACTGATCTCCCGGAGGGTGACACTGATCTCCCGGAGGGTGAATGATCTCCCGGAGGGACACTGATCTCCCGGAGGGTGATCTCCCGGAGGGTGACTGATCTCCCGGAGAGTGACTGATCTACCGGAGGGTGACACTGATCTCCCGGAGGGTGATCTCCCGGAGGGACACTGATCTCCCGGAGGGTGACACTGATCTCCCGGAGGGTGACTGATCTCCCGGAGGGTGACTGATCTCCCGGAGAGGGACACTGATCTCCCGGAGAGTGACTGATCTCCCGGAGGGTGACACTGATCTCCCGGAGGGTGACTGATCTCCCGGAGGGACACTGATCTCCCGGAGAGTGACACTGATCTCCCGGAGGGACACTGATCTCCCGGAAGGTGACGCTGATCTCCCGGAGGGTGACACTGATTTCCCGGAGGGTGATCTCCCGGAGGATGACACTGATCTCCCGGAGGGTGACTGATCTCCCGGAGGGACACTGATCTCCCGGAGGGTGATCTCCCGGAGAGTGACACTGATCTCCCGGAGAGTGACACTGATCTCCCGGAGAGTGACACTGATCTCCCGGAGGGTGACACTGATCTCCCGGAGGGTGACTGATCTCCCGGAGGGTGACACTGATCTCCCGGAGGGACACTGATCTCCCGGAGGGTGACACTGATCTCCCGGAGGGTGACACTGATCTCCCGGAGGGTGACTGATCTCCCGGAGGGTGACACTGATCTCCCGGAGGGACACTGATCTCCTGGAGGGACACTGATCTCCCGGAGGGACACTGATCTCCCGGAGGGTGACACTGATCTCCCGGAGGGTGACACTGATCTCCCGGAGGGTAATCTCCCGGAGGGTGACACTGATCTCCCGGAGGGTGACACTGATCTCCCGGAGGGTGACTGATCTCCCGGAGCGGTGACTGATCTCCCGGAGGGTGACTGATCTCCCGGAGGGACACTGATCTCCCGGAGGGTGAAACTGATCTCCCGGAGGGTGAATGATCTCCCGGAGGGACACTGATCTCCCGGAGGGTGACACTGATCTCCCGGAGGGTGAATGATCTCCCGGAGGGTGACTGATCTCCCGGAGGGTGACACTGATCTCCCGGAGGGTGAATGATCTCCCGGAGGGACACTGATCTCCCGGAGGGTGATCTCCCGGAGGGTGACTGATCTCCCGGAGAGTGACTGATCTCCCGGAGGGTGACACTGATCTCCCGGAGGGTGATCTCCCGGAGGGACACTGATCTCCCGGAGGGTGATCTCCCGGAGGGTGACACTGATCTCCCGGAGGGACACTGATCTCCCGGAGGGACACTGATCTCCCGGAGGGTGACACTGATCGCCCGGAGGGACACTGATCTCCCGGAGGGTGACACTGATCTCCCGGAGGGTGACTGATCTCCCGGAGGGACACTGATCTCCCGGAGGGTGACACTGATCTCCCGGAGGGTGACTGATCTCCCGGAGGGTGACACTGATCTCCCGGAGGGTGACACTGATCTCCCGGAGGGTGACTGATCTCCCGGAGGGACACTGATCTCCCGGAGAGTGACACTGATCTCCCGGAGGGACACTGATCTCCCGGAGGGTGACACTGATCTCCCGGAGGGTGCCACTGATCTCCCGGAGGGTCACTGATCTCCCGGAGAGTGACTGATCTCCCGGAGGGTGACACTGATCTCCCGGAGGGTGACACTGATCTCCCGGAGGGACACTGATCTCCCGGAGGGACACTGATCTCCCGGAGAGTGACACTGATCTCCCGGAGGGTGACTGATCTCCCGGAGGGACACTGATCTCCCGGAGGGTGACTGATCTCCCGGAGTGTGACACTGATCTCCCGGAGGATGACACTGATCTCCCGGAGGGTGACTGATCTCCCGGAGGGTGACTGATCTCCCGGAGGGACACTGATCTCCCGGAGAGTGACTGATCTCCCGGAGGGTGACACTGATATCCCGGAGGGTGACTGATCTTCCGGAGGGACACTGATCTCCCGGAGAGTGACACTGATCTCCCGGAGGGACACTGATCTCCCGGAGGGTGACACTGATCTCCCGGAGGGTGCCACTGATCTCCCGGAGGGACACTGATCTCCCGGAGGGTGACACTGCTCTCCCGGAGGGTGACTGATCTCCCGGAGGGTGACTGATCTCCCGGAGGGACACTGATCTCCCGGAGGGTGACGCTGATCTCCCGGAGGGTGACACTGATTTCCCGGAGGGTGATCTCCCGGAGGATGACACTGATCTCCCGGAGGGTGACTGATCTCCCGGAGGGACACTGATCTCCCGGAGGGTGATCTCCCGGAGAGTGACACTGATCTCCAGGAGAGTGACACTGATCTCCCGGAGGGTGACACTGATCTCCCGGAGGGTGACTGATCTCCCGGAGGGTGACACTGATCTCCCGGAGGGACACTGATCTCCCGGAGGGTGACACTGATCTCCCGGAGGGTGACTGATCTCCCGGAGCGGTGACTGATCTCCCGGAGGGTGACACTGATCTCCCGGAGGGACACTGATCTCCTGGAGGGACACTGATCTCCCGGAGGGACACTGATCTCCCGGAGGGACACTGATCTCCTGGAGGGACACTGATCTCCCGGAGGGACACTGATCTCCCGGAGGGTGACACTGATCTCCCGGAGGGTGACTGATCTCCCGGAGGGACACTGATCTCCCGGAGGGTGACTGATCTCCCGGAGGGTGACTGATCTCCCGGAGGGACACTGATCTCCCGGAGGGTGACTGATCTCCCGGAGGGTGACACTGATCTCCCGGAGGGACACTGATCTCCCGGAGGGTGACACTGATCTCCCGGAGGGTGACTGATCTCCCGCAGAGTGACACTGATCTCCCGGAGGGTGACTGATCTCCCGGAGGGTGACACTGATCTCCCGGATGGTGACACTGATCTCCCGGAGGGTGATCTCCCGGAGGGTGACTGATCTCCCGGAGGGACACTGATCTCCCGGAGGGTGACACTGATCTCCCGGAGGGTGACACTGATCTCCCGGAGGGTGACTGATCTCCCGGAGGGTGACACTGATCTCCCGGAGGGTGACTGATCTCCCGGAGGGTGACACTGATCTCCCGGAGGCTGACTGATCTCTCGGAGGGACACTGATCTCCCGGAGGGTGACACTGATCTCCCGGAGGGTGACACTGATCTCCCGGAGGGTGACTGATCTCCCGGAGGGTGACACTGATCTCCCGGAGGGTGACACTGATCTCCCGGAGGGTAATCTCCCGGAGGGTGACACTGATCTCCCGGAGGGTGACACTGATCTCCCGGAGGGTGACTGATCTCCCGGAGCGGTGACTGATCTCCCGGAGGGTGACTGATCTCCCGGAGGGTGACACTGATCTCCCGGAGGGTGACTGATCTCCCGGAGCGGTGACTGATCTCCCGGAGGGTGACACTGATCTCCCGGAGGGTGACACTGATCTCCCGGAGGTTGAATGATCTCCCGGAGGGTGACTGATCTCCCGGAGGGTGACTGATCTCCCGGAGGGTGACACTGATCTCCCGGAGGGTGAATGATCTCCCGGAGGGACACTGATCTCCCGGAGGGTGATCTCCCGGAGGGTGACTGATCTCCCGGAGAGTGACTGATCTCCCGGAGGGTGACACTGATCTCCCGGAGGGTGATCTCCCGGAGGGACACTGATCTCCCGGAGGGTGATCTCCCGGAGGGTGACACTGATCTCCCGGAGGGACACTGATCTCCCGGAGGGACACTGATCTCCCGGAGGGTGACACTGATCGCCCGGAGGGACACTGATCTCCCGGAGGGTGACACTGATCTCCCGGAGGGTGACTGATCTCCCGGAGGGACACTGATCTCCCGGAGGGTCACTGATCTCCCGGAGGGTGACACTGATCTCCCGGAGGGTGACACTGATCTCCCGGAGGGTGACTGATCTCCCGGAGGGACACTGATCTCCCGGAGAGGGACACTGATCTCCCGGAGAGTGACACTGATCTCCCGGAGGGACACTGATCTCCCGGAGGGTGACACTGATCTCCCGGAGGGTGCCACTGATCTCCCGGAGGGTGCCACTGATCTCCCGGAGGGACACTGATCTCCCGGAGGGTGACACTGATCTCCCGGAGGGACACTGATCTCCCGGAGGGACACTGATCTCCCGGAGGGTGACACTGATCTCCCGGAGGGACACTGATCTCCCGGAGGGTGACTGATCTCCCGGAGTGTGACACTGATCTCCCGGAGGGTGACTGATCTCCCGGAGGGACACTGATCTCCCGGAGAGTGACTCTGATCTCCTGGAGGGACACTGATCTCCCGGAGGGTGACACTGATCTCCCGGAGGGTGACTGATCTTTCGGAGGGTGACTGATCTCCCGGAGGGACACTGATCTCCCGGAGGGTGACGCTGATCTCCCGGAAGGTGACACTGATCTCCTGGAGGGTGATCTCCCGGAGGATGACACTGATCTCCCGGAGGGTGACTGATCTCCCGGAGGGACACTGATCTCCCGGAGGGTGATCTCCCGGAGGGTGACACTGATCTCCCGGAGGGTGACTGATCTCCCGGAGGGTGACACTGATCTCCCGGAGGTTGACTGATCTCCCGGAGGGTGACACTGATCTCCCGGAGGGTGACACTGATCTCCCGGAGGGACACTGATCTCCCGGAGGGTGACTGATCTCCCGGAGGGACACTGATCTCCCGGAGGGTGACACTGATCTCCCGGAGGGTGACTGATCTCCCGGAGGGACACTGATCTCCCGGAGGGTGATCTCCCGGAGGGTGACACTGATCTCCCGGAGGGTGACACTGATCTCCCGGAGGGTGATCTCCCGGAGGATGACACTGATCTCCCGGAGGTTGACTGATCTCCCGGAGGGTGACTGATCTCCCGGAGGGTGACACTGATCTCCCGGAGGTTGACTGATCTCCCGGAGGGTGACACTGATCTCCCGGAGGGTGACACTGATCTCCCGGAGGAGGACTGATCTCCCGGAGGGACACTGATCTCCCGGAGGGTGACTCTGATCTCCCGGAGGGTGACTGATCTCCCGGAGGGACACTGATCTCCCGGAGGGTGACACTGATCTCCCGGAGGGGGACACTGATCTCCCGGAGGGTGACACTGATCTCCCGGAGGGACACTGATCTCCCGGAGGGTGACACTGATCTCCCGGAGGGTGACTGATCTCCCGGAGGGTGCCACTGATCTCCCGGAGGGACACTGATCTCCCGGAGGGTGACACTGATCTCCCGGAGGGACACTGATCTCCCGGAGGGTGACACTGATCTCCCGGAGGGACACTGATCTCCCGGAGGGTGACTGATCTCCCGGAGGGACACTGATCTCCCGGAGAGTGACACTGATCTCCCGGAGGGACACTGATCTCCCGGAGGGTGCCACTGATCTCCCGGAGGGTGCCACTGATCTCCCGGAGGGACACTGATCTCCCGGAGGGACACTGATCTCCCGGAGGGTGACACTGATCTCCCGGAGGGACACTGATCTCCCGGAGGGACACTGATCTGCCGGAGGGTGACACTGATCTCCCGGAGGGTGACTGATCTCCCGGAGGGACACTGATCTCCCGGAGGGTGACTGATCTCCCGGAGTGTGACACTGATCTCCCGGAGGGTGACACTGATCTCCCGGAGGGACACTGATCTCCCGGAGGGACACTGATCTCCCGGAGGGTGACACTGATCGCCCGGAGGGACACTGATCTCCCGGAGGGTGACACTGATCTCCCGGAGGGTGACTGATCTCCCGGAGGGACACTGATCTTCCGGAGGGTCACTGATCTCCCGGAGGGTGACACTGATCTCCCGGAGGGTGACACTGATCTCCCGGAGGGTGACTGATCTCTCGGAGGGACACTGATCTCCCGGAGAGTGACTCTGATCTCCCGGAGGGACACTGATCTCCCGGAGGGTGACACTGATCTCCCGGAGGGTGCCACTGATCTCCCGGAGGGTGACACTGATCTCCCGGAGGGTGACTGATCTTTCGGAGGGTGACTGATCTCCCGGAGGGACACTGATCTCCCGGAGGGTGACGCTGATCTCCCGGAAGGTGACACTGATCTCCTGGAGGGTGATCTCCCGGAGGATGACACTGATCTCCCGGAGGGTGACTGATCTCCCGGAGGGACACTGATCTCCCGGAGGGTGATCTCCCGGAGGGTGACACTGATCTCCCGGAGGGTGACTGATCTCCCGGAGGGTGACACTGATCTCCCGGAGGTTGACTGATCTCCCGGAGGGTGACACTGATCTCCCGGAGGGTGACACTGATCTCCCGGAGGATGACTGATCTCCCGGAGGGACACTGATCTCCCGGAGGGTGACTGATCTCCCGGAGGGACACTGATCTCCCGGAGGGTGACACTGATCTCCCGGAGGGTGACTGATCTCCCGGAGGGACACTGATCTCCCGGAGGGACACTGATCTCCCGGAGGGTGACGCTGATCTCCCGGAGGGTGACACTGATCTCCCGGAGGGTGATCTCCCGGAGGATGACACTGATCTCCCGGAGGGTGACTGATCTCCCGGAGGGACACTGATCTCCCGGAGGGTGATCTCCCGGAGGGTGACACTGATCTCCCGGAGGGTGACACTGATCTCCCTGAGGGTGATCTCCCGGAGGATGACACTGATCTCCCGGAGGGTGACTGATCTCCCGGAGGGTGACTGATCTCCCGGAGGGTGACACTGATCTCCCGGAGGTTGACTGATCTCCCGGAGGGTGACACTGATCTCCCGGAGGGGGACACTGATCTCCCGGAGGGTGACACTGATCTCCCGGAGGGTGACGCTGATCTCCCGGAGGGACACTGATCTCCCGGAGGGTGACACTGATCTCCCGGAGGGTGACTGATCTCCCGGAGGGTGACCCTGATCTCCCGGAGGGACACTGATCTCCCGGAGGGTGACTGATCTCCCGGAGGGTGACACTGATCTCCCGGAGGGACACTGATATCCCGGAGGGACACTGATCTCCCGGAGGGTGACACTGATCTCCCGGAGGATGACTGATCTCCCGGAGGATGACTGATCTCCCGGAGGATGACTGATCTCCCGGAGGGTGACACTGATCTCCCGGAGGGACACTGATCTCCCGGAGGGACACTGATCTCCCGGAGGGACACTGATCTCCCGGAGGGTGACACTGATCGCCCGGAGGGACACTGATCTCCCGGAGGGTGACTCTGATCTCCCGGAGGGTGACTGATCTCCCGGAGGGACACTGATCTCCCGGAGGGTCACTGATCTCCCGGAGGGTGACACTGATCTCCCGGAGGGTGACACTGATCTCCCGGAGGGTGACTGATCTCCCGGAGGGACACTGATCTCCCGGAGAGTGACACTGATCTCCCGGAGGGACACTGATCTCCCGGAGGGTGACACTGATCTCCCGGAGGGTGCCACTGATCTCCCGGAGGGTGCCACTGATCTCCCGGAGGGACACTGATCTCCCGGAGGGACACTGATCTCCCGGAGGGTGACACTGATCTCCCGGAGGGACACTGATCTCCCGGAGGGTGACACTGATCTCCCGGAGGGTGACTGATCTCCCGGAGGGACACTGATCTCCCGGAGGGTGACTGATCTCCCGGAGTGTGACACTGATCTCCCGGAGGGTGACTGATCTCCCGGAGGGACACTGATCTCCCGGAGAGTGACTCTGATCTCCCGGAGGGACACTGATCTCCCGGAGGGTGACACTGATCTCCCGGAGGGTGCCACTGATCTCCCGGAGGGTGACACTGATCTCCCGGAGGGTGACTGATCTTTCGGAGGGTGACTGATCTCCCGGAGGGACACTGATCTCCCGGAGGGTGACGCTGATCTCCCGGAAGGTGACACTGATCTCCTGGAGGGTGATCTCCCGGAGGATGACACTGATCTCCCGGAGGGTGACTGATCTCCCGGAGGGACACTGATCTCCCGGAGGGTGATCTCCCGGAGGGTGACACTGATCTCCCGGAGGGTGACTGATCTCCCGGAGGGTGACACTGATCTCCCGGAGGTTGACTGATCTCCCGGAGGGTGACACTGATCTCCCGGAGGGTGACACTGATCTCCCGGAGGATGACTGATCTCCCGGAGGGACACTGATCTCCCGGAGGGTGACTGATCTCCCGGAGGGACACTGATCTCCCGGAGGGTGACACTGATCTCCCGGAGGGTGACTGATCTCCCGGAGGGACACTGATCTCCCGGAGGGACACTGATCTCCCGGAGGGTGACGCTGATCTCCCGGAGGGTGACACTGATCTCCCGGAGGGTGATCTCCCGGAGGATGACACTGATCTCCCGGAGGGTGACTGATCTCCCGGAGGGTCACTGATCTCCCGGAGGGTGATCTCCCGGAGGGTGACACTGATCTCCCGGAGGGTGACACTGATCTCCCGGAGGGTGATCTCCCGGAGGATGACACTGATCTCCCGGAGGGTGACTGATCTCCCGGAGGGTGACTGATCTCCCGGAGGGTGACACTGATCTCCCGGAGGTTGACTGATCTCCCGGAGGGTGACACTGATCTCCCGGAGGGTGACACTGATCTCCCGGAGGATGACTGATCTCCCGGAGGGACACTGATCTCCCGGAGGGTGACACTGATCTCCCGGAGGGTGACACTGATCTCCCGGAGGGTGACTGATCTCCCGGAGGGACACTGATCTCCCGGAGGGTGACACTGATCTCCCGGAGGGGGACACTGATCTCCTGGAGGGTGACACTGATCTCCCGGAGGGACACTGATCTCCCGGAGGGTGACACTGATCTCCCGGAGGGTGACTGATCTCCCGGAGGGTGCCACTGATCTCCCGGAGGGACACTGATCTCCCGGAGGGACACTGATCTCCCGGAGGGACACTGATCTGCCGGAGGGTGACACTGATCTCCCGGAGGGTGACTGATCTCCCGGAGGGACACTGATCTCCCGGAGGGTGACTGATCTCCCGGAGTGTGACACTGATCTCCCGGAGGGTGACACTGATCTCCCGGAGGGACACTGATCTCCCGGAGGGACATTGATCTCCCGGAGGGACACTGATCTCCCGGAGGGTGACACTGATCTCCCGGAGGGTGACTGATCTCCCGGAGGGACACTGATCTCCCGGAGGGTCACTGATCTCCCGGAGGGTGACACTGATCTCCCGGAGGGTGACACTGATCTCCCGGAGGGTGACTGATCTCCCGGAGGGACACTGATCTCCCGGAGAGTGACACTGATCTCCCGGAGGGACACTGATCTCCCGGAGGGTGACACTGATCTCCCGGAGGGTGCCACTGATCTCCCGGAGGGTGCCACTGATCTCCCGGAGGGACACTGATCTCCCGGAGGGTGACACTGATCTCCCGGAGGGTGACACTGATCTCCCGGAGGGACACTGATCTCCCGGAGGGTGACACTGATCTCCCGGATGGTGACTGATCTCCCGGAGGGACACTGATCTCCCGGAGGGTGACTGATCTCCCGGAGTGTGACACTGATCTCCCGGAGGGTGACTGATCTCCCGGAGGGACACTGATCTCCCGGAGAGTGACTCTGATCTCCCGGAGGGTGACACTGATCTCCCGGAGGGTGACACTGATCTCCCGGAGGGTGCCACTGATCTCCCGGAGGGTGACACTGATCTCCCGGAGGGTGACTGATCTTTCGGAGGGTGACTGATCTCCCGGAGGGACACTGATCTCCCGGAGGGTGACGCTGATCTCCCGGAAGGTGACACTGATCTCCTGGAGGGTGATCTCCCGGAGGATGACACTGATCTCCCGGAGGGTGACTGATCTCCCGGAGGGACACTGATCTCCCGGAGGGTGATCTCCCGGAGGGTGACACTGATCTCCCGGAGGGTGACTGATCTCCCGGAGGGTGACACTGATCTCCCGGAGGTTGACTGATCTCCCGGAGGGTGACACTGATCTCCCGGAGGGTGACACTGATCTCCCGGAGGATGACTGATCTCCCGGAGGGACACTGATCTCCCGGAGGGTGACTGATCTCCCGGAGGGACACTGATCTCCCGGAGGGTGACACTGATCTCCCGGAGGGTGACTGATCTCCCGGAGGGACACTGATCTCCCGGAGGGACACTGATCTCCCGGAGGGTGACGCTGATCTCCCGGAGGGTGACACTGATCTCCCGGAGGGTGATCTCCCGGAGGATGACACTGATCTCCCGGAGAGTGACTGATCTCCCGGAGGGACACTGATCTCCCGGAGGGTGATCTCCCGGAGGGTGACACTGATCTCCCGGAGGGTGACACTGATCTCCCGGAGGGTGATCTCCCGGAGGATGACACTGATCTCCCGGAGGGTGACTGATCTCCCGGAGGGTGACTGATCTCCCGGAGGGTGACACTGATCTCCCGGAGGTTGACTGATCTCCCGGAGGGTGACACTGATCTCCCGGAGGGTGACACTGATCTCCCGGAGGATGACTGATCTCCCGGAGGGACACTGATCTCCCGGAGGGTGACACTGATCTCCTGGAGGGTGACTGATCTCCCGGAGGGTGACACTGATCTCCCGGAGGGGGACACTGATCTCCCGGAGGGTGACACTGATCTCCCGGAGGGTAACGCTGATCTCCCGGAGGGACACTGATCTCCCGGAGGGTGACACTGATCTCCCGGAGGGTGACTGATCTCCCGGAGGGTGACACTGATCTCCCGGAGGGACACTGATCTCCCGGAGGGTGACTGATCTCCCGGAGGGTGACACTGATCTCCCGGAGGGACACTGATATCCCGGAGGGACACTGATCTCCCGGAGGGTGACACTGATCTCCCGGAGGGTGACACTGATCTCCCGGAGGATGACTGATCTCCCGGAGGATGACTGATCTCCCGGAGGATGACTGATCTCCCGGAGGGTGACACTGATCTCCCGGAGGGACACTGATCTCCCGGAGGGTGACACTGATCTCCCGGAGGTTGACACTGATCTCCCGGAGGGTGACTGATCTCCCGGAGGGACACTGATCTCCCGGAGGGTGACTGATCTCCCGGAGGGTGACACTGATCTCCCGGAGGGTGACTGATCTCCCGGAGGGTGACTGATCTCCCGGAGGGTGACACTGATCTCCCGGAGGTTGACACTGATCTCCCGGAGGGTGACACTGATCTCCCGGAGGGTGACACTGATCTCCCGGAGGGTGGCACTGATCTCCCGGAGGGACACTGATCTCCCGGAGGGACACTGATCTCCCGGAGGGTGACACTGATCTCCCGGAGGTTGACACTGATCTCCCGGAGGGTGACTGATCTCCCGGAGGGACACTGATCTCCCGGAGGGTGACTGATCTCCCGGAGGGTGACACTGATCTCCCGGAGGGTGACACTGATCTCCCGGAGGGTGACTGATCTCCCGGAGGGTGACACTGATCTCCCGGAGGTTGACACTGATCTCCCGGAGGGTGACTGATCTCCCGGAGGGACACTGATCTCCCGGAGGGTGACTGATCTCCCGGAGGGTGACACTGATCTCCCGGAGGGTGACACTGATCTCCCGGTGGGTGACTGATCTCCCGGAGGTTGACTGATCTCCCGGAGGGACACTGATCTCCCGGAGGGACACTGATCTCCCGGAGGGTGACACTGATCTCTCCGGAGGGACACTGATCTCCCGGAGGGTGACTGATCTCCCGGAGGGTGACTGATCTCCCGGAGGGTGACACTGATCTCCCGGAGGGACACTGATCTCCCGGAGGGTGACTGATCTCCCGGAGGGTGACACTGATCTCCCGGAGGAACACTGATCTCCCGGAGGATGACTGATCTCCCGGAGGGACACTGATCTCCCGGAGGGTGACACTGATCTCCCGGAGAGTGACTGATCTCCCGGAGGGTGACACTGATCTCCCGGAGGGACACTGATCTCCCGGAGGGTGACACTGATCTCCCGGAGGGACACTGATCTCCCGGAGGGACACTGATCTCCCGGAGGGTGACACTGATTTCCCGGAGGGTGACACTGATCTCCCGGAGGGTGACTGAACTCCCGGAGGGACACTGATCTCCCGGAGGGACACTGATCTCCCGGAGGGTGACTGATCTCCCGGAGGGTGACACTGATCTCCCGGAGGGACACTGATCTCCCGGAGGGACACTGATCTCCCGGAGGGTGACTGATCTCCCGGAGTGACACTGATCTCCCGGAGGGTGATCTCCCGGAGGGTGAATGATCTCCCGGAGGGACACTGATCTCCCGGAGGGTGACACTGATCTCCCGGAGGGTGACGCTGATCTCCCGGAGGGTGACACTGATCTCCCGGAGGGTGACACTGATCTCCCGGAGGGTGAATGATCTCCCGGAGGGACACTGATCTCCCGGAAGGTGACACTGATCTCCCGGAGGGACACTGATCTCCCGGAGAGTGACGCTGATCTCCCGGAGGGTGACACTGATCTCCCGGAGGGTGACACTGATCTCCCGGAGGGTGAATGATCTCCCGGAGGGACACTGATCTCCCGGAGGGTGACACTGATCTCCCGGAGGGACACTGACCTCCCGGAGGGTGACACTGATTTCCCGGAGGGACACTGATCTCCCGGAGAGTGACTGATCTCCCGGAGGGTGACACTGATCTCCCGGAGGGACACTGATCTCCCGGAGGGTGACACTGATCTCCCGGAGGGTGACACTGATCTCCCGGAGGGTGAATGATCTCCCGGAGGGTGACACTGATCTCCCGGAGGGACACTGATCTCCCGGAGGGACACTGATCTCCCGGAGGCACACTGATCTCCCGGAGGGTGACACTGATCTCCCGGAGGGTGACACTGATCTCCCGGAGGATGACTGATCTCCCGGAGGGACACTGATCTCCCGGAGGGTGACTGATCTCCCGGAGGGTGACTGATCTCCCGGAGGGTGACACTGATCTCCCGGAGGGTGACTGATCTCCCGGAGGGTGACGCTGATCTCCCGGAGGTGACGCTGATCTCCCGGAAGGTGACACTGATCTCCCGGAGGGTGACTGATCTGACGGAGGGTGACACTGATCTCCCGGAGGGTGACTGATCTCCCAGAGGGTGACACTGATCTCCCGGAGGTTGACACTGATCTTCCGGAGGGTGACACTGATCTCCCGGAGGGTGACACTGATCTCCCGGAGGGTGATCTCCCGGAGGGTGATCTCCCGGAGGGACACTGATCTCCCGGAGGGTGATCTCCCGGAGGGTGACACTGATCTCCCGGAGGGACACTGATCTCCCGGAGGGTGATCTCCCGGAGGGACACTGATCTCCCGGAGGGTGACACTGATCTCCCGGAGGGTGACGCTGATCTCCCGGAGGGACACTGATCTCCCGGAGGGTGACACTGATCTCCCGGAGGGTGACTGATCTCCCGGAGGGTGACACTGATCTCCCGGAGGGACACTGATCTCCCGGAGGGTGACACTGATCTCCCGGAGGGTGACATTGATCTCCCGGAGCGTGACACTGATCTCCCGGAGGATGACTGATCTCCCGGAGGGTGACTGATCTCCCGGAGGGTGACACTGATCTCCCGGAGGCTGACACTGATCTCCCGGAGGGACACTGATCTCCCGGAGGGACACTGATCTCCCGGAGGGGGACACTGATCTCCCGGAGGGACACTGATCTCCCGGAGGTTGACTGATCTCCCGGAGGGACACTGATCTCCCGGAGGGACACTGATCTCCCGGAGGGTGACACTGATATCCCGGAGGGACACTGATCTCCCGGAGGGTGACTGATCTCCCGGAGGGTGACACTGATCTCCCGGAGGGACACTGATCTCCCGGAGGGTGACTGATCTCCCGGAGGGTGACACTGATCTCCCGGAGGGACACTGATCTCCCGGAGGATGACTGATCTCCCGGAGGGACACTGATCTCCCGGAGGGTGACACTGATCTCCCGGAGAGTGACTGATCTCCCGGAGGGCGACACTGATCTCCCGGAGGGTGACACTGATCTCCCGGAGGGACACTGATCTCCCGGAGGGTGACACTGATCTCCCGGAGGGTGACACTGATCTCCCGGAGGGTGAATGATCTCCCGGAGGGACACTGATCTCCCGGAGGGTGACACTGATCTCCCGGAGGGTGAATGATCTCCCGGAGGGTGACTGATATCCCGGAGGGTGACACTGATCTCCCGGAGGGTGAATGATCTCCCGGAGGGACACTGATCTCCCGGAGGGTGATCTCCCGGAGGGTGACTGATCTCCCGGAGAGTGACTGATCTCCCGGAGGGTGACACTGATCTCCCGGAGGGTGATCTCCCGGATGGACACTGATCTCCCGAAGGGTGATCTCTCGGAGGGTGACACTGATCTCCCGGAGGGACACTGATCTCCCGGAGGGACACTGATCTCCCGGAGGGTGACACTGATCGCCCGGAGGGACACTGATCTCCCGGAGGGTGGCACTGATCTCCCGGAGGGTGACTGATCTCCCGGAGGGACACTGATCTCCCGGAGGGTAACTGATCTCCCGGAGGGTGACACTGATCTCCCGGAGGGTGACACTGATCTCCCGGAGGGTGACTGATCTCCCGGAGGGACACTGATCTCCCGGAGAGTGACACTGATCTCCCGGAGGGACACTGATCTCCCGGAGGGTGACACTGATCTCCCGGAGGGTGCCACTGATCTCCCGGAGGGTGCCACTGATCTCCCGGAGGGACACTGATCTCCCGGAGGGACACTGATCTCCCGGAGGGTGACACTGATCTCCCGGAGGGACACTGATCTCCCGGAGGGTGACACTGATCTCCCGGAGGGTGACTGATCTCCCGGAGGGACACTGATCTCCCGGAGGGTGACTGATCTCCCGGAGTGTGACACTGATCTCCCGGAGGGTGACTGATCTCCCGGAGGGACACTGATCTCCCGGAGGGTGACACTGATCTCCCGGAGGGTGCCACTGATCTCCCGGAGGATGACACTGATCTCCCGGAGGGACACTGATCTCCCGGAGGGTGACACTGATCTCCCGGAGGGACACTGATCTCCCGGAGGGACACTGATCTGCCGGAGGGTGACACTGATCTCCCGGAGGGTGACTGATCTCCCGGAGGGACACTGATCTCCCGGAGGGTGACTGATCTCCCGGAGTGTGACACTGATCTCCCGGAGTGTGACACTGATCTCCCGGAGGGTGACACTGATCTCCCGGAGGGACACTGATCTCCCGGAGGGACACTGATCTCCCGGAGGGTGACACTGATCGCCCGGAGGGACACTGATCTCCCGGAGGGTGACACTGATCTCCCGGAGGGTGACTGATCTCCCGGAGGGACACTGATCTCCCGGAGGGTGACACTGATCTCCCGGAGGGTGACACTGATCTCCGGGAGGGTGACTGATCTCCCGGAGGGACACTGATCTCCCGGAGAGTGACACTGATCTCCCGGAGGGACACTGATCTCCCGGAGGGTGCCACTGATCTCCCGGAGGGTGCCACTGATCTCCCGGAGGGTGCCACTGATCTCCCGGAGGGACACTGATCTCCCGGAGGGACACTGATCTCCCGGAGGGTGACACTGATCTCCCGGAGGGACGCTGATTTCCCGGAGGGACACTGATCTCCCGGAGGGTGACACTGATCTCCCGGAGGGTGACTGATCTCCCGGAGGGACACTGATCTCCCGGAGGGTGACTGATCTCCCGGAGTGTGACACTGATCTCCCGGAGGGTGACTGATCTCCCGGAGGGACACTGATCTCCCGGAGAGTGACTCTGATCTCCCGGAGGGACACTGATCTCCCGGAGGGTGACACTGATCTCCCGGAGGGTGCCACTGATCTCCCGGAGGGTGACACTGATCTCCCGGAGGGTGACTGATCTTTCGGAGGGTGACTGATCTCCCGGAGGGACACTGATCTCCCGGAGGGTGACGCTGATCTCCCGGAAGGTGACACTGATCTCCTGGAGGGTGATCTCCCGGAGGATGACACTGATCTCCCGGAGGGTGCCTGATCTCCCGGAGGGACACTGATCTCCCGGAGGGTGATCTCCCGGAGGGTGACACTGATCTCCCGGAGGGTGACTGATCTCCCGGAGGGTGACACTGATCTCCCGGAGGTTGACTGATCTCCCGGAGTGTGACACTGATCTCCCGGAGGGTGACACTGATCTCCCGGAGGATGACTGATCTCCCGGAGGGACACTGATCTCCCGGAGGGTGACTGATCTCCCGGAGGGACACTGATCTCCCGGAGGGTGACTGATCTCCCGGAGGGACACTGATCTCCCGGAGGGACACTGATCTCCCGGAGGGTGACGCTGATCTCCCGGAGGGTGACACTGATCTCCCGGAGGGTGATCTCCCGGAGGATGACACTGATCTCCCGGAGAGTGACTGATCTCCCGGAGGGACACTGATCTCCCGGAGGGTGATCTCCCGGAGGGTGACACTGATCTCCCGGAGGGTGACACTGATCTCCCGGAGGGTGATCTCCCGGAGGATGACACTGATCTCCCGGAGGATGACACTGATCTCCCGGAGGGTGACTGATCTCCCGGAGGGAGACTGATCTCCCGGAGGGTGACACTGATCTCCCGGAGGTTGACTGATCTCCCGGAGGGTGACACTGATCTCCCGGAAGGTGACACTGATCTCCCGGAGGATGACTGATCTCCCGGAGGGACACTGATCTCCCGGAGGGTGACACTGATCTCCCGGAGGGTGACTGATCTCCCGGAGGGACACTGATCTCCCGGAGGGTGACACTGATCTCCCGGAGGGACACTGATCTCCCGGAGGGGGACACTGATCTCCCGGAGGGTGACACTGATCTCCCGGAGGGTGACGCTGATCTCCCGGAGGGACACTGATCTCCCGGAGGGTGACACTGATCTCCCGGAGGGTGACTGATCTCCCGGAGGGTGACACTGATCTCCCGGAGGGACACTGATCTCCCGGAGGGTGACTGATCTCCCGGAGGGTGACACTGATATCCCGGAGGGACACTGATCTCCCGGAGGTTGACACTGATCTCCCGGAGGGTGACTGATCTCCCGGAGGGACACTGATCTCCCGGAGGGTGACTGATCTCCCGGAGGGTGACACTGATCTCCCGGAGGGTGACACTGATCTCCCGGAGGTTGACACTGATCTCCCGGAGGGTGACTGATCTCCCGGAGGGACACTGATCTCCCGGAGGGTGACTGATCTCCCGGAGGGTGACACTGATCTCCCGGAGGGACACTGATCTCCCGGAGGGACACTGATCTCCCGGAGGGTGACACTGATCTCCCGGAGGGACACTGATCTCCCGGAGGTTGACTGATCTCCCGGAGGGACACTGATCTCCCGGAGGGTGACACTGATCTCTCCGGAGGGACACTGATCTCCCGGAGGGTGACTGATCTCCCGGTGGGTGACTGATCTCCCGGAGGGTGACTGATCTCCCGGAGGGTGACACTGATCTCCCGGAGGGTGGCACTGATCTCCCGGAGAGACACTGATCTCCCGGAGGGACACTGATCTCCCGGAGGGTGACACTGATCTCCCGGAGGTTGACACTGATCTCCCGGAGGGTGACTGATCTCCCGGAGGGACACTGATCTCCCGGAGGGTGACTGATCTCCCGGAGGGTGACACTGATCTCCCGGAGGGTGACACTGATCTCCCGGAGGGTGACTGATCTCCCAGAGGGTGACACTGATCTCCCGGAGGTTGACACTGATCTCCCGGAGGGTGACTGATCTCCCGGAGGGACACTGATCTCCCGGAGGGTGACTGATCTCCCGGAGGGACACTGATCTCCCGGAGGGACACTGATCTCCCGGAGGGTGACACTGATCTCCCGGAGGGACACTGATCTCCCGGAGGTTGACTGATCTCCCGGAGGGACACTGATCTCCCGGAGGGTGACACTGATCTCTCCGGAGGGACACTGATCTCCCGGAGGGTGACTGATCTCCCGGAGGGTGACTGATCTCCCGGAGGGTGACACTGATCTCCCGGAGGGACACTGATCTCCCGGAGGGTGACTGATCTCCTGGAGGGTGACACTGATCTCCCGGAGGGACACTGATCTCCCGGAGGATGACTGATCTCCCGGAGGGACACTGATCTCCCGGAGGGTGACACTGATCTCCCGGAGAGTGACTGATCTCCCGGAGGGTGACACTGATCTCCCGGAGGGTGACACTGATCTCCCGGAGGGACACTGATCTCCTGGAGGGTGACACTGATCTCCCGGAGGGACACTGATCTCCCGGAGGGACACTGATCTCCCGGAGGGTGACACTGATTTCCCGGAGGATGACTGATCTCCCGGAGGGACACTGATCTCCCGGAGTGACACTGATCTCCCGGAGGGTGATCTCCCGGAGGGTGACTGATCTCCCGGAGGGACACTGATCTCCCGGAGGGTGACACTGATCTCCCGGAGGGTGACGCTGATCTCCCGGAGGGTGACTGATCTCCCGGAGGGTGACACTGATCTCCCGGAGGGTGACACTGATCTCCCGGAGGGTGACACTGATCTCCCGGAGGGTGACTGATCTCCCGGAGGGTGATCTCCCGGAGGGTGACACTGATCTCCCGGAGGGTGACACTGATCTCCCGGAGGGTGACTGATCTCCCGGACACTGATCTCACGGAGGGTGACACTGATCTCCCGGAGGGTGACTGATCTCCCGGAGGGTGACACTGATCTCCCGGAGGGTGACACTGATCTCCCGGAGGATGACTGATCTCCCGGAGTGACACTGATCTCCCGGAGGGTGATCTCCCGGAGGGTGACTGATCTCCCGGAGGGACACTGATCTCCCGGAGGGTGACGCTGATCTCCCGGAGGGTGACACTGATCTCCCGGAGGGTGACACTGATCTCCCGGAGGGTGAATGATCTCCCGGAGGGACACTGATCTCCCGGAAGGTGACACTGATCTCCCGGAGGGACACTGATCTCCCGGAGGGACACTGATCTCCCGGAGGGTGACGCTGATCTCCCGGAGGGTGACACTGATCTCCCGGAGGGACACTGATCTCCCGGAGGGACACTGATCTCCCGGAGGCACACTGATCTCCCGGAGGGTGACTGATCTCCCGGAGGGTGACACTGATCTCCCGGAGGGTGACACTGATCTCCCGGAGGGTGACTGATCTCCCGGAGGGTGACGCTGATCTCCCGGAGGGTGACGCTGATCTCCCGGAAGGTGACACTGATCTCCCGGAGGGTGACTGATCTGCCGGAGGGTGACTGATCTCCCGGAGGGTGACACTGATCTCCCGGAGGGTGACACTGATCTCCCGGAGGGTGATCTCCCGGAGGGTGATCTCCCGGAGGGACACTGATCTCCCGGAGGGTGATCTCCCGGAGGGACACTGATCTCCCGGACGGTGACTGATCTCCCGGAGGGACACTGATCTCCCGGAGGGTGACACTGATCTCCCGGAGGGTGACACTGATCTCCCGGAGGGTGACTGATCTCCCGGAGGGTGACTGATCTCCCGGAGAGTGACACTGATCTCCCTGAGGGTGACACTGATCTCCCGGAGGGTGACTGATCTCCCGGAGGGTGACACTGATCTCCCGGAGGGTGACACTGATCTCCCGGAGGGTGACTGATCTCCCGGAGGGTGATCTCCCGGAGGGTGACACTGATCTCCCGGAGGGTGACACTGATCTCCCGGAGGGTGACTGATCTCCCGGACACTGATCTCACGGAGGGTGACACTGATCTCCCGGAGGGTGACTGATCTCCCGGAGGGTGACTGATCTCCCGGAGGGACACTGATCTCCCGGAGGGACACTGATCTCCCGGAGGGTGACACTGATCTCCCGGAGGGTGAATGATCTCCCGGAGGGTGACACTGATCTCCCGGAGGGACACTGATCTCCCGGAGGGACACTGATCTCCCGGAGGCACACTGATCTCCCGGAGGGTGACACTGATCTCCCGGAGGGTGACTGATCTCCCGGAGGGTGACACTGATCTCCCGGAGGGTGACACTGATCTCCCGGAGGGTGACTGATCTCCCGGAGGGACACTGATCTCCCGGAGGGTGACTGATCTCCCGGAGGGTGACACTGATCTCCCGGAGGGTGACACTGATCTCCCGGAGGGTGACTGATCTCCCGGAGGGTGACGCTGATCTCCCGGAGGGTGACGCTGATCTCCCGGAAGGTGACACTGATCTCCCGGAGGGTGACTGATCTGCCGGAGGGTGACACTGATCTCCCGGAGGGTGACTGATCTCCCGGAGGGTGACACTGATCTCCCGGAGGTTGACACTGATCTCCCGGAGGGTGACACTGATCTCCCGGAGGGTGATCTCCCGGAGGGTGATCTCCCGGAGGGACACTGATCTCCCGGAGGGTGATCTCCCGGAGGGTGACACTGATCTCCCGGAGGGACACTGATCTCCCGGAGGGTGATCTCCCGGAGGGACACTGATCTCCCGGAGGGACACTGATCTCCCGGAGGGTGACACTGATGTCCCGGAGGGTGACTGATCTCCCGGAGGGTGACTGATCTCCCGGAGAGTGACACTGATCTCCCGGAGGGTGACACTGATCTCCCGGAGGGACACTGATCTCCCGGAGGGTGACTGATCTCCCGGAGGGTGACACTGATCTCCCGGAGGGTGATCTCCCGGAGGGTGACACTGATCTCCCGGAGGGTGACACTGATCTCCCGGAGGGTGACTGATCTCCCGGAGGGTGATCTCCCGGAGGGTGACTGATCTCCCGGAGGGTGACTGATCTCCCGGAGGGACACTGATCTCCCGGAGGGACACTGATCTCCCGGAGGGTGACACTGATCTCCCGGAGGGACACTGATCTCCCGGAGGGTGACACTGATCTCCCGGTGGGACACTGATCTCCGGGAGAGTGACATCTCCCGGAGGGTGACACTGATCTCCCGGAGGGTCACTGATCTCCCGGAGGGACACTGATCTCCCGGAGGGTGACACTGATCTCCCGGTGGGACACTGATCTCCGGGAGAGTGACTGATCTCCCGGAGGGTGACACTGATCTCCCGGAGGGACACTGATCTCCCGGAGGGTGACACTGATCTCCCGGAGGGTGACACTGATCTCCCGGAGGGTGAATGATCTCCCGGAGGGACACTGATCTCCCGGAGGGTGACACTGATCTCCCGGAGGGACACTGATCTCCCGGAGGGTGACACTGATCTCCCGGAGGGACACTGATCTCCCGGAGGGTGACACTGATCTCCCGGAGGGACACTGATCTCCCGGAGGGACACTGATCTACCGGAGGGTGACACTGATCTCCCGGAGGGTGACTGATCTCCCGGAGGGACACTGATCTCCCGGAGGGACACTGATCTCCCGGAGGGTGACACTGATCTCCCGGAGGGTGACACTGATCTCCCGGAGGGTGACTGATCTCCCGGAGGGTGACTGATCTCCCGGAGGGTGACACTGTTCTCCCGGAGGGTGACTGATCTCCCGGAGGGTGATCTCCCGGAGGATGACACTGATCTCCCGGAGGGTGACACTGATCTCCCGGAGGGTGACACTGATCTCCCGGAGGATGACTGATCTCCCGGAGGGTGATCTCCCGGAGGGACACTGATCCACCGGAGGGTGACACTGATCTCCCGGAGGGTGACTGATTTTCCGGAGGGTGATCTCCCGAAGGGTGACACTGATCTCCCGGAGGGACACTGATCTCCCGGAGGGTGACTGATCTCCCGGAGGGTGACGCTGATCTCCCGGAGGGTGACGCTGATCTCCCGGAGGGTGACACTGATCTCCCGGAGGGTGATCTCCCGGAGGATGACACTGATCTCCCGGAGGGTGACTGATCTCCCGGAGGGACACTGATCTCCCGGAGGGTGATCTCCCGGAGGGTGACACTGATCTCCCGGAGGGTGACACTGATCTCCCGGAGGGTGATCTCCCGGAGGATGACACTGATCTCCCGGAGGGTGACTGATCTCCCGGAGGGTGACACTGATCTCCCGGAGGTTGACTGATCTCCCGGAGGGTGACACTGATCTCCCGGAGGGTGACACTGATCTCCCGGAGGATGACTGATCTCCCGGAGGGACACTGATCTCCCGGAGGGTGACACTGATCTCCCGGAGGGTGACTGATCTCCCGGAGGGACACTGATCTCCCGGAGGGTGACACTGATCTCCCGGAGGGACACTGATCTCCCGGAGGGTGACACTGATCTCCCGGAGGGTGACGCTGATCTCCCGGAGGGACACTGATCTCCCGGAGGGTGACACTGATCTCCCGGAGGGTGACTGATCTCCCGGAGGGTGACACTAATCTCCCGGAGGGACACTGATCTCCCGGAGGGTGACTGATCTCCCGGAGGGTGACACTGATCTCCCGGAGGGACACTGATCTCCCGGAGGGTGACACTGATCTCCCGGAGGGTGACACTGATCTCCCGGAGGATGACTGATCTCCCGGAGGGTGACTGATCTCCCGGAGGGTGACACTGATCTCCCGGAGGGTGACTGATCTCCTGGAGGGTGACACTGATCTCCCGGAGGGTGACACTGATCTCCCGGAGGTTGACACTGATCTCCCGGAGGGTGACTGATCTCCCGGAGGGACACTGATCTCCCGGAGGGTGACTGATCTCCCGGAGGATGACACTGATCTCCCGGAGGGTGACTGATCTCCCGGAGGGTGACACTGATCTCCCGGAGGGTGACACTGATCTCCCAGAGGGACACTGATCTCCCGGAGGGACACTGATCTCCCGGAGGGGGACACTGATCTCCCGGAGGTTGACTGATCTCCCGGAGGTTGACTGATCTCCCGGAGGGACACTGATCTCCCGGAGGGACACTGATCTCCCGGAGGGTGACACTGATCTCCCGGAGGGACACTGATCTCCCGGAGGGTGACACTGATCTCCCGGAGGGTGACTGATCTCCCGGAGGGTGACACTGATCTCCCGGAGGGACACTGATCTCCCGGAGGGTGACTGATCTCCCGGAGGGTGACACTGATCTCGCGGAGGGACACTGATCTCCCGAAGGATGACTGATCTCCCGGAGGGACACTGATCTCCCGGAGGGTGACACTGATCTCCCGGAGAGTGACTGATCTCCCGGAGGGCGACACTGATCTCCCGGAGGGACACTGATCTCCCGGAGGATGACTGATCTCCCGGAGGGACACTGATCTCCCGGAGGGTGACACTGATCTCCCGGAGAGTGACTGATCTCCCGGAGGGCGACACTGATCTCCCGGAGGGTGACACTGATCTCCCGGAGGGACACTGATCTCCCGGAGGGTGACACTGATCTCCCGGAGGGTGACTGATCTCCCGGAGGGACACTGATCTCCCGGAGGTACACTGATCTCCCGGAGGGTGACACTGATCTCCCGGAGGGTGACACTGATCTCCCGGAGGATGACTGATCTCCCGGAGGGACACTGATCTCCCGGAGGGTGACTGATCTCCCGGAGGCTGACTGATCTCCCGGAGGGTGATCTCCCGGAGGGTGACTGATCTCCCGGAGGGACACTGATCTCCCGGAGGGTGACACTGATCTCCCGGAGGGACACTGATCTCCCGGAGGGTGGCGCTGATCTCCCGGAGGGTGACACTGATCTCCCGGAGGGTGACACTGATCTCCCGGAGGGTGACTGATCTCCCGGAGGGTGACACTGATCTCCCGGAGGGTGACTGATCTCCCGGAGGGTGACACTGATCTCCCGGAGGGTGACACTGATCTCCCGGAGGGTGACTGATCTCCCGGAGGGACACTGATCTCCCGGAGGGTGACTGATCTCCCGGAGGGTGACACTGATCTCCCGGAGGGTGACACTGATCTCCCGGAGGGTGACTGATCTCCCGGAGGGACACTGATCTCCCGGAGGGACACTGATCTCCCGGAGGCACACTGATCTCCCGGAGGGTGACACTGATCTCCCGGAGGGTGACACTGATCTCCCGGAGGGTGACTGATCTCCCGGAGGGTGACACTGATCTCCCGGAGGGTGACACTGATCTCCCGGAGGGTGACTGATCTCCCGGAGGGACACTGATCTCCCGGAGGGTGACTGATCTCCCGGAGGGTGACACTGATCTCCCGGAGGGTGACTGATCTCCCGGAGGGTGACGCTGATCTCCCGGAAGGTGACACTGATCTCCCGGAGGGTGACTGATCTGCCGGAGGGTGACACTGATCTCCCGGAGGGTGACTGATCTCCCGGAGGGTGACACTGATCTCCCGGAGGTTGACACTGATCTCCCGGAGGGTGACACTGATCTCCCGGAGGGTGATCTCCCGGAGGGACACTGATCTCCCGGAGGGTGATCTCCCGGAGGGTGACACTGATCTCCCGGAGGGACACTGATCTCCCGGACGGTGATCTCCCGGAGGGACACTGATCTCCCGGAGGGACACTGATCTCCCGGAGGGTGACACTGATCTCCCGGAGGGTGACTGATCTCCCGGAGGGTGACTGATCTCCCGGAGGGTGACTGATCTCCCGGAGAGTGACACTGATCTCCCGGAGGGTGACACTGATCTCCCGGAGGGACACTGATCTCCCGGAGGGTGACTGATCTCCCGGAGGGTGACACTGATCTCCCGGAGGGTGATCTCCCGGAGGGTGACACTGATCTCCCGGAGGGTGACACTGATCTCCCGGAGGGTGACTGATCTCCCGGAGGGTGACTGATCTCCCGGAGGGACACTGATCTCCCGGAGGGACACTGATCTCCCGGAGGGACACTGATCTCCCGGAGGGTGACACTGATCTCCCGGAGGGACACTGATCTCCCGGAGGGTGACACTGATCTCCCGGTGGGACACTGATCTCCGGGAGAGTGACATCTCCCGGAGGGTGACACTGATCTCCCGGAGGGACACTGATCTCCCGGAGGGACACTGATCTCCCGGAGGGTGACACTGATCTCCCGGTGGGACACTGATCTCCGGGAGAGTGACTGATCTCCCGGAGGGTGACACTGATCTCCCGGAGGGACACTGATCTCCCGGAGGGGGACACTGATCTCCCGGAGGGTGACACTGATCTCCCGGAGGGTGAATGATCTCCCGGAGGGACACTGATCTCCCGGAGGGTGACACTGATCTCCCGGAGGGACACTGATCTCCCGGAGGGTGACACTGATCTCCCGGAGGGACACTGATCTCCCGGAGGGTGACACTGATCTTCCGGAGGGACACTGATCTCCCGGAGGGACACTGATCTACCGGAGGGTGACACTGATCTCCCGGAGGGTGACTGATCTCCCGGAGGGACACTGATCTCCCGGAGGGACACTGATCTCCCGGAGGGTGACACTGATCTCCCGGAGGGTGACACTGATCTCCCGGAGGGTGACTGATCTCCCGGAGGGTGACACTGATCTCCCGGAGGGTGACTGATCTCCCGGAGGGTGATCTCCCGGAGGATGACACTGATCTCCCGGAGGGTGACACTGATCTCCCGGAGGGTGACACTGATCTCCCGGAGGGTGACTGATCTCCCGGAGGGTGATCTCCCGGAGGATGACACTGATCTCCCGGAGGGTGACACTGATCTCCCGGAGGGTGACACTGATCTCCCGGAGGGTGACTGATCTCCCGGAGGGTGATCTCCCGGAGGGATACTGATCCACCGGAGGGTGACACTGATCTCCCGGAGGGTGACTGATTTTCCGGAGGGTGATCTCCCGAAGGGTGACACTGATCTCCCGGAGGGACACTGATCTCCCGGAGTGTGACTGATCTCCCGGAGGGTGACGCTGATCTCCCGGAGGGTGACGCTGATCTCCCGGAGGGTGACACTGATCTCCCGGAGGGTGATCTCCCGGAGGGTGACACTGATCTCCCGGAGGGTGACTGATCTCCCGGAGGGTGACACTGATCTCCCGGAGGGTGACTGATCTCCCGGAGGGACACTGATCTCCCGGAGGGTGACTGATCTCCCGGAGGGTGACACTGATCTCCCGGAGGGTGACACTGATCTCCCGGAGGGTGACTGATCTCCCGGAGGGTGACGCTGATCTCCCGGAGGGTGACGCTGATCTCCCGGAAGGTGACACTGATCTCCCGGAGGGTGACTGATCTGCCGGAGGGTGACACTGATCTCCCGGAGGGTGACTGATCTCCCGGAGGGTGACACTGATCTCCCGGAGGTTGACACTGATCTCCCGGAGGGTGACACTGATCTCCCGGAGGGTGATCTCCCGGAGGGTGATCTCCCGGAGGGACACTGATCTCCCGGAGGGTGATCTCCCGGAGGGTGACACTGATCTCCCGGAGGGACACTGATCTCCCGGAGGGTGATCTCCCGGAGGGACACTGATCTCCCGGAGGGACACTGATCTCCCGGAGGGTGACACTGATCTCCCGGAGGGTGACTGATCTCCCGGAGGGTGACTGATCTCCCGGAGAGTGACACTGATCTCCCGGAGGGTGACACTGATCTCCCGGAGGGACACTGATCTCCCGGAGGGTGACTGATCTCCCGGAGGGTGACACTGATCTCCCGGAGGGTGATCTCCCGGAGGGTGACACTGATCTCCCGGAGGGTGACACTGATCTCCCGGTGGGACACTGATCTCCGGGAGAGTGACATCTCCCGGAGGGTGACACTGATCTCCCGGAGGGACACTGATCTCCCGGAGGGACACTGATCTCCCGGAGGGTGACACTGATCTCCCGGTGGGACACTGATCTCCGGGAGAGTGACTGATCTCCCGGAGGGTGACACTGATCTCCCGGAGGGACACTGATCTCCCGGAGGGTGACACTGATCTCCCGGAGGGTGACACTGATCTCCCGGAGGGTGAATGATCTCCCGGAGGGACACTGATCTCCCGGAGGGTGACACTGATCTCCCGGAGGGACACTGATCTCCCGGAGGGTGACACTGATCTCCCGGAGGGACACTGATCTCCCGGAGGGTGACACTGATCTCCCGGAGGGACACTGATCTCCCGGAGGGACACTGATCTACCGGAGGGTGACACTGATCTCCCGGAGGGTGACTGATCTCCCGGAGGGACACTGATCTCCCGGAGGGACACTGATCTCCCGGAGGGTGACACTGATCTCCCGGAGGGTGACACTGATCTCCCGGAGGGTGACTGATCTCCCGGAGGGTGACACTGATCTCCCGGAGGGTGACTGATCTCCCGGAGGGTGATCTCCCGGAGGATGACACTGATCTCCCGGAGGGTGACACTGATCTCCCGGAGGGTGACACTGATCTCCCGGAGGGTGACTGATCTCCCGGAGGGTGATCTCCCGGAGGGACACTGATCCACCGGAGGGTGACACTGATCTCCCGGAGGGTGACTGATTTTCCGGAGGGTGATCTCCCGAAGGGTGACACTGATCTCCCGGAGGGACACTGATCTCCCGGAGGGTGACTGATCTCCCGGAGGGTGACGCTGATCTCCCGGAGGGTGACGCTGATCTCCCGGAGGGTGACACTGATCTCCCGGAGGGTGATCTCCCGGAGGATGACACTGATCTCCCGGAGGGTGACTGATCTCCCGGAGGGACACTGATCTCCCGGAGGGTGATCTCCCGGAGGGTGACACTGATCTCCCGGAGGGTGACACTGATCTCCCGGAGGGTGATCTCCCGGAGGATGACACTGATCTCCCGGAGGGTGACTGATCTCCCGGAGGGTGACACTGATCTCCCGGAGGTTGACTGATCTCCCGGAGGGTGACACTGATCTCCCGGAGGGTGACACTGATCTCCCGGAGGATGACTGATCTCCCGGAGGGACACTGATCTCCCGGAGGGTGACACTGATCTCCCGGAGGGTGACTGATCTCCCGGAGGGACACTGATCTCCCGGAGGGTGACACTGATCTCCCGGAGGGACACTGATCTCCCGGAGGGTGACACTGATCTCCCGGAGGGTGACGCTGATCTCCCGGAGGGACACTGATCTCCCGGAGGGTGACACTGATCTCCCGGAGGGTGACTGATCTCCCGGAAGGTGACACTAATCTCCCGGAGGGACACTGATCTCCCGGAGGGTGACACTGATCTCCCGGAGGGTGACACTGATCTCCCGGAGGGTGACACTGATCTCCCGGAGGATGACTGATCTCCCGGAGGGTGACTGATCTCCCGGAGCGTGACACTGATCTCCCGGAGGGTGACTGATCTCCTGGAGGGTGACACTGATCTCCCGGAGGGTGACACTGATCTCCCGGAGGTTGACACTGATCTCCCGGAGGGTGACTGATCTCCCGGAGGGACACTGATCTCCCGGAGGGTGACTGATCTCCCGGAGGATGACACTGATCTCCCGGAGGGTGACTGATCTCCCGGAGGGTGACACTGATCTCCCGGAGGGTGACACTGATCTCCCAGAGGGACACTGATCTCCCGGAGGGACACTGATCTCCCGGAGGGGGACACTGATCTCCCGGAGGGACACTGATCTCCCGGAGGTTGACTGATCTCCCGGAGGGACACTGATCTCCCGGAGGGACACTGATCTCCCGGAGGGTGACACTGATCTCCCGGAGGGACACTGATCTCCCGGAGGGTGACACTGATCTCCCGGAGGGTGACTGATCTCCCGGAGGGTGACACTGATCTCCCGGAGGGACACTGATCTCCCGGAGGGTGACTGATCTCCCGGAGGGTGACACTGATCTCCCGGAGGGACACTGATCTCCCGGAGGATGACTGATCTCCCGGAGGGACACTGATCTCCCGGAGGGTGACACTGATCTCCCGGAGAGTGACTGATCTCCCGGAGGGCGACACTGATCTCCCGGAGGGACACTGATCTCCCGGAGGATGACTGATCTCCCGGAGGGACACTGATCTCCCGGAGGGTGACACTGATCTCCCGGAGAGTGACTGATCTCCCGGAGGGCGACACTGATCTCCCGGAGGGTGACACTGATCTCCCGGAGGGACACTGATCTCCCGGAGGGTGACACTGATCTCCCGGAGGGTGACTGATCTCCCGGAGGGACACTGATCTCCCGGAGGTACACTGATCTCCCGGAGGGTGACACTGATCTCCCGGAGGGTGACACTGATCTCCCGGAGGATGACTGATCTCCCGGAGGGACACTGATCTCCCGGAGGGTGACTGATCTCCCGGAGGGACACTGATCTCCCGGAGGGTGATCTCCCGGAGGGTGACTGATCTCCCGGAGGGCCACTGATCTCCCGGAGGGTGACACTGATCTCCCGGAGGGACACTGATCTCCCGGAGGGTGACACTGATCTCCCGGAGGGGCACTGATCTCCCGGAGGGACACTGATCTCCCGGAGGGTGACACTGATCTCCCGGAGGGTGACACTGATCTCCCGGAGGGACACTGATCTCCCGGAGAGTGACTGATCTCCCGGAGGGTGACACTGATCTCCCGGAGGGTGACACTGATCTCCCGGAGGGTGAATGATCTCCCGGAGGGTGGCACTGATCTCCCGGAGGGACACTGATCTCCCGGAGGCACACTGATCTCCCGGAGGGTGACACTGATCTCCCGGAGGGTGACACTGATCTCCCGGAGGGTGACTGATCTCCCGGAGGGACACTGATCTCCCGGAGGGTGACAGTGATCTCCCGGAGGGACACTGATCTCCCGGAGGGTGACACTGATCTCCCGGAGGGTGAATGATCTCCCGGAGGGTGACACTGATCTCCCGGAGGGACACTGATCTCCCGGAGGGTGACTGATCTCCCGGAGGGTGACTGATCTCCCGGAGGGTGACACTGATCTCCCGGAGGGACACTGATCTCCCGGAGGGACACTGATCTCCCGGAGGGTGACACTGATCTCCCGGAGGGTGACTGATCTCCCGGAGGGACACTGATCTCCCGGAGTATGACTGATCTCCCGGAGGTTCACTGATCTCCCGGAGGGTGACACTGATCTCCCGGAGGATGACTGATCTCCCGGAGGGACACTGATCTCCCGGAGGGTGACACTGATCTCCCGGAGGGTGACACTGATCTCCCGGAGGGTGACTGATCTCCCGGAGGGTGACACTGATCTCCCGGAGGGTGACGCTGATCTCCCGGAAGGTGACACTGATCTCCCGGAGGGTGACTGATCTCCCGGAGGGTGACACTGATCTCCCGGAGGGTGACTGATCTCCCGGAGGGTGACACTGATCTCCCGGAGGTTGACACTGATCTCCCGGAGGGTGACACTGATCTCCCGGAGGGTGATCTCCCGGAGGGTGATCTCCCGGAGGGACACTGATCTCCCGGAGGGTGATCTCCCGGAGGGTGACACTGATCTCCCGGAGGGACACTGATCTCCCGGAGGGTGACTGATCTCCCGGAGGGTGACACTGATCTCCCGGAGGGACACTGATCTCCCGGAGGGACACTGATCTCCCGGAGGGTGACACTGATCTCCCGGAGGGTGACTGATCTCCCGGAGGGACACTGATCTCCCGGAGTATGACTGATCTCCCGGAGGTTCACTGATCTCCCGGAGGGTGACACTGATCTCCCGGAGGATGACTGATCTCCCGGAGGGACACTGATCTCCCGGAGGGTGACACTGATCTCCCGGAGGGTGACTGATCTCCCGGAGGGTGACACTGATCTCCCGGAGGGTGACGCTGATCTCCCGGAAGGTGACACTGATCTCCCGGAGGGTGACTGATCTGCCGGAGGGTGACACTGATCTCCCGGAGGGTGACTGATCTCCCGGAGGGTGACACTGATCTCCCGGAGGTTGACACTGATCTCCCGGAGGTTGACACTGATCTCCCGGAGGGTGACACTGATCTCCCGGAGGGTGATCTCCCGGAGGGTGATCTCCCGGAGGGACACTGATCTCCCGGAGGGTGACACTGATCTCCCGGAGGGACACTGATCTCCCGGAGGGTGATCTCCCGGAGGGACACTGATCTCCCGGAGGGTGACTGATCTCCCGGAGGGTGACACTGATCTCCCGGAGGGTGACACTGATCTCCCGGAGGGTGACTGATCTCCCGGAGGGTGATCTCCCGGAGGGTTACTGATCTCCCGGAGGGTGACACTGATCTCCCGGAGGGTGACACTGATCTCCCGGAGGGTGATCTCCCGGAGGGTGACACTGATCTCCCGGAGGGTGACTGATCTCCCGGAGCGGTGACTGATCTCCCGGAGGGTGACTGATCTCCCGGAGGGACACTGATCTCCCGGAGGGTGAATGATCTCCCGGAGGGACACTGATCTCCCGGAGGGTGACACTGATCTCCCGGAGGGTGAATGATCTCCCGGAGGGTGACTGATCTCCCGGAGGGTGACACTGATCTCCCGGAGGGTGAATGATCTCCCGGAGGGACACTGATCTCCCGGAGGGTGATCTCCCGGAGGGTGACTGATCTCCCGGAGAGTGACTGATCTCCCGGAGGGTGACACTGATCTCCCGGAGGGTGATCTCCCGGAGGGACACTGATCTCCCGGAGGGTGATCTCCCGGAGGGTGACACTGATCTCCCGGAGGGACACTGATCTCCCGGAGGGACACTGATCTCCCGGAGGGTGACACTGATCGCCCGGAGGGACACTGATCTCCCGGAGGGTGACACTGATCTCCCGGAGGGTGACTGATCTCCCGGAGGGACACTGATCTCCCGGAGGGTGACTGATCTCCCGGAGGGTGACACTGATCTCCTGGAGGGTGACACTGATCTCCCGGAGGGTGACTGATCTCCCGGAGGGACACTGATCTCCCGGAGAGTGACACTGATCTCCCGGAGGGACACTGATCTCCCAGAGGGTGACACTGATCTCCCGGAGGGTGCCACTGATCTCCCGGAGGGTGCCACTGATCTCCCGGAGGGACACTGATCTCCCGGAGGGACACTGATCTCCCGGAGGGTGACACTGATCTCCCGGAGGGACACTGATCTCCCGGAGGGTGACACTGTTCTCCCGGAGGGTGACTGATCTCCCGGAGGGACACTGATCTCCCGGAGAGTGACTCTGATCTCCCGGAGGGACACTGATCTCCCGGAGGGTGACACTGATCTCCCGGAGGGTGCCACTGATCTCCCGGAGGGTGCCACTGATCTCCCGGAGGGTGACACTGATCTCCCGGAGGGTGACTGATCTCCCGGAGGGTGACTGATCTCCCGGAGGGACACTGATCTCCCGGAGGGTGACGCTGATCTCCCGGAAGGTGACACTGATCTCCCGGAGGGTGATCTCCCGGAGGATGACACTGATCTCCCGGAGGGTGACTGATCTCCCGGAGGGACACTGATCTCCCGGAGGGTGATCTCCCGGAGGGTGACACTGATCTCCCGGAGGGTGACACTGATCTCCCGGAGGGTGACTGATCTCCCGGAGGGTGACACTGATCTCCCGGAGGTTGACTGATCTCCCGGAGGATGACTGATCTCCCGGAGGGACACTGATCTCCCGGAGGGTGACTGATCTCCCGGAGGGAAACTGATCTCCCGGAGGGTGATCTCCCGGAGGATGACACTGATCTCCCGGAGGGTGACTGATCTCCCGGAGGGACACTGATCTCCCGGAGGGTGATCTCCCGGAGGGTGACACTGATCTCCCGGAGGGTGACACTGATCTCCCGGAGGGTGATCTCCCGGAGGATGACACTGATCTCCCGGAGGGTAACTGATCTCCCGGAGGGACACTGATCTCCCGGAGGGTGATCTCCCGGAGGGTGACACTGATCTCCCGGAGGGTGACACTGATCTCCCGGAGGGTGATCTCCCGGAGGATGACACTGATCTCCCGGAGGGTGACTGATCTCCCGGAGGGTGACACTGATCTCCCGGAGGTTGACTGATCTCCCGGAGGGTGACACTGATCTCCCGGAGGGTGACACTGATCTCCCGGAGGATGACTGATCTCCCGGAGGGACACTGATCTCCCGGAGGGTGACACTGATCTCCCGGAGGGTGACTGATCACCCGGAGGGACACTGATCTCCCGGAGGGTGACACTGATCTCCCGGAGGGTGACGCTGATCTCCCGGAGGGTGACACTGATCTCCCGGAGGGTGACACTGATCTCCCGGAGGGTGACTGATCTCCCGGAGGGTGACACTAATCTCCCGGAGGGACACTGATCTCCCGGAGGTTGACTGATCTCCCGGAGGGTGACACTGATCTCCCGGAGGGACACTGATCTCCCGGAGGGTGACACTGATCTCCCGGAGGGTGACACTGATCTCCCGGAGGATGACTGATCTCCCGGAGGGTGACTGATCTCCCGGAGGGTGACACTGATCTCCCGGAGGGTGACTGATCTCCTGGAGGGTGACACTGATCTCCCGGAGGGTGACACTGATCTCCCGGAGGTTGACACTGATCTCCCGGAGGTTGACACTGATCTCCCGGAGGGTGACTGATCTCCCGGAGGGACACTGATCTCCCGGAGGGTGACTGATCTCCCGGAGGGTGACACTGATCTCCCGGAGGGTGACTGATCTCCCGGAGGTTGACACTGATCTCCCGGAGGGTGACACTGATCTCCCAGAGGGACACTGATCTCCCGGAGGGACACTGATCTCCCGGAGGGGGACACTGATCTCCCGGAGGGACACTGATCTCCCGGAGGTTGACTGATCTCCCGGAGGGACACTGATCTCCCGGAGGGACACTGATCTCCCGGAGGGTGACACTGATCTCCCGGAGGGACACTGATCTCCCGGAGGGTGACACTGATCTCCCGGAGGGTGACTGATCTCCCGGAGGCTGACACTGATCTCCCGGAGGGACACTGATCTCCCGGAGGGTGACTGATCTCCCGGAGGGTGACACTGATCTCCCGGAGGGACACTGATCTCCCGGAGGATGACTGATCTCCCGGAGGGACACTGATCTCCCGGAGGGTGACACTGATCTCCCGGAGAGTGACTGATCTCCCGGAGGGCGACACTGATCTCCCGGAGGGTGACACTGATCTCCCGGAGGGTGACACTGATCTCCCGGAGGGTGACTGATCTCCCGGAGGGACACTGATCTCCCGGAGGGACACTGATCTCCCGGAGGGTGACACTGATCTCCCGGAGGATGACTGATCTCCCGGAGGGACACTGATCTCCCGGAGGGTGACTGATCTCCCGGAGGGACACTGATCTCCCGGAGGGTGACTGATCTCCCGGAGGGACACTGATCTCCCGGAGGGTGACACTGATCTCCCGGAGGGACACTGATCTCCCGGAGGGTGGCGCTGATCTCCCGGAGGGTGACACTGATCTCCCGGAGGGTGACACTGATCTCCCGGAGGGACACTGATCTCCCGGAGGGTGACACTGATCTCCCGGAGGGACACTGATCTCCCGGAGGGTGACACTGATCTCCCGGAGGGACACTGATCTCCCGGAGAGTGACTGATCTCCCGGAGGGTGACACTGATCTCCCGGAGGGACACTGATCTCCCGGAGAGTGACTGATCTCCCGGAGGGTGACACTGATCTCCCGGAGGGTGACACTGATCTCCCGGAGGGTGAATGATCTCCCGGAGGGTGGCACTGATCTCCCGGAGGGACACTGATCTCCCGGAGGCACACTGATCTCCCGGAGGGTGACACTGATCTCCCGGAGGGTGACACTGATCTCCCGGAGGGTGACAGATCTCCCGGAGGGACACTGATCTCCCGGAGGCTGACACTGATCTCCCGGAGGGACACTGATCTCCCGGAGGGTGACACTGATCTCCCGGAGGGTGAATGATCTCCCGGAGGGTGACACTGATCTCCCGGAGGGACACTGATCTCCCGGAGGGTGACTGATCTCCCGGAGGGTGACACTGATCTCCCGGAGGGACACTGATCTCCCGGAGGGTGACACTGATCTCCCGGAGGGTGACTGATCTCCCGGAGGGACACTGATCTCCCGGAGTATGACTGATCTCCCGGAGGTTCACTGATCTCCCGGAGGGTGACACTGATCTCCCGGAGGATGACTGATCTCCCGGAGGGACACTGATCTCCCGGAGGGTGACACTGATCTCCCGGAGGGTGACACTGATCTCCCGGAGGGTGACTGATCTCCCGGAGGGTGACACTGATCTCCCGGAGGGTGACGCTGATCTCCCGGAAGGTGACACTGATCTCCCGGAGGGTGACTGATCTGCCGGAGGGTGACACTGATCTCCCGGAGGGTGACTGATCTCCCGGAGGGTGACACTGATCTCCCGGAGGTTGACACTGATCTCCCGGAGGGTGACACTGATCTCCCGGAGGGTGATCTCCCGGAGGGTGATCTCCCGGAGGGACACTGATCTACCGGAGGGTGATCTCCCGGAGGGTGACACTGATCTCCCGGAGGGACACTGATCTCCCGGAGGGTGATCTCCCGGAGGGACACTGATCTCCCGGAGGGTGACTGATCTCCCGGAGGGTGACACTGATCTCCCGGAGGGTGACACTGATCTCCCGGAGGGTGACTGATCTCCCGGAGGGTGATCTCCCGGAGGGTGACTGATCTCCCGGAGGGTGACACTGATCTCCCGGAGGGTGACACTGATCTCCCGGAGGGTGATCTCCCGGAGGGTGACACTGATCTCCCGGAGGGTGACTGATCTCCCGGAGCGGTGACTGATCTCCCGGAGGGTGACTGATCTCCCGGAGGGACACTGATCTCCCGGAGGGTGAATGATCTCCCGGAGGGACACTGATCTCCCGGAGGGTGAATGATCTCCCGGAGGGACACTGATCTCCCGGAGGGTGACACTGATCTCCCGGAGTGTGAATGATCTCCCGGAGGGTGACTGATCTCCCGGAGGGTGACACTGATCTCCCGGAGGGTGAATGATCTCCCGGAGGGACACTGATCTCCCGGAGGGTGACTGATCTCCCGGAGGGTGACACTGATCTCCTGGAGGGTGACACTGATCTCCCGGAGGGTGACTGATCTCCCGGAGGGACACTGATCTCCCGGAGAGTGACACTGATCTCCCGTAGGGACACTGATCTCCCAGAGGGTGACACTGATCTCCCGGAGGGTGCCACTGATCTCCCGGAGGGACACTGATCTCCCGGAGGGAGGGTGACTGATCTCCCGGAGGGACACTGATCTCCCGGAGAGTGACACTGATCTCCCGGAGAGTGACTCTGATCTCCCGGAGGGACACTGATCTCCCGGAGGGTGCCACTGATCTCCCGGAGGGTGACACTGATCTCCCGGAGGGTGACTGATCTCCCGGAGGGTGACTGATCTCCCGGAGGGACACTGATCTCCCGGAGGGTGACGCTGATCTCCCGTAAGGTGACACTGATCTCCCGGAGGGTGATCTCCCGGAGGATGACACTGATCTCCCGGAGGGTGACTGATCTCCCGGAGGGACACTGATCTCCCGGAGGGTGATCTCCCGGAGGGTGACACTGATCTCCCGGAGGGTGACACTGATCTCCCGGAGGGTGACTGATCTCCCGGAGGGTGACACTGATCTCCCGGAGGTTGACTGATCTCCCGGAGGATGACTGATCTCCCGGAGGGACACTGATCTCCCGGAGGGTGACTGATCTCCCGGAGGGAAACTGATCTCCCGGAGGGTGACACTGATCTCCCGGAGGGTGACTGATCTCCCGGAGTGTGACTGATCTCCCGGAGGGTGACTGATCTCCCGGAGGGACACTGATCTCCCGGAGGGACACTGATCTCCCGGAGGGTGACGCTGATCTCCCGGAGGGTGACACTGATCTCCCGGAGGGTGACACTGATCTCCCGGAGGGTGATCTCCCGGAGGATGACACTGATCTCCCGGAGGGTGACTGATCTCCCGGAGGGTGACTGATCTCCCGGAGGGACACTGATCTCCCGGAGGGTGATCTCCCGGAGGGTGACACTGATCTCCCGGAGGGTGATCTCCCGGAGGATGACACTGATCTCCCGGAGGGTGACTGATCACCCGGAGGGTGACTGATCTCCCGGAGGGTGACACTGATCTCCCGGAGGTTGACTGATCTCCCGGAGGGTGACACTGATCTCCCGGAGGGTGACACTGATCTCCCGGAGGAAGACTGATCTCCCGGAGGGACACTGATCTCCCGGAGGGTGACACATATCTCCCGGAGGGTGACTGATCTCCCGGAGGGACACTGATCTCCCGGAGGGTGACACTGATCTCCCGGAGGGACACTGATCTCCCGGAGGGGGACACTGATCTCCCGGAGGGTGACACTGATCTCCCGGAGGGTGACGCTGATCTCCCGGAGGGACACTGATCTCCCGGAGGGTGACACTGATCTCCCGGAGGGTGACTGATCTCCCGGAGGGTGACACTGATCTCCCGGAGGTACACTGATCTCCCGGAGGGTGACTGATCTCCCGGAGGGTGACACTGATCTCCCGGAGGGACACTGATCTCCCGGAGGGACACTGATCTCCCGGAGGGTGACACTGATCTCCCGGAGGGTGACACTGATCTCCCGGAGGATGACTGATCTCCCGGAGGATGACTGATCTCCCGGAGGGTGACACTGATCTCCCGAAGGGACACTGATCTCCCGGAGGGTGACACTGATCTCCCGGAGGGTGACACTGATCTCCCGCAGGTTGACACTGATCTCCCGGAGGGTGACTGATCTCCCGGAGGGACACTGCTCTCCCGGAGGGTGACTGATCTCCCGGAGGGTGACACTGATCTCCCGGAGGGTGACTGATCTCCCGGAGGGTGACTGATCTCCCGGAGGGTGACACTGATCTCCCGGAGGTTGACACTGATCTCCCGGAGGGTGACTGATCTCCCGGAGGGACACTGATCTCCCGGAGGGTGACTGACCTCCCGGAGGGTGACACTGATCTCCCGGAGGGTGACACTGATCTCCCGGTGGGTGACTGATCTCCCGGAGGGTGACTGATCTCCCGGAGGGTGACACTGATCTCCCGGAGGGTGGCACTGATCTCCCGGAGGGACACTGATCTCCCGGTGGGACACTGATCTCCCGGAGGGTGACACTGATCTCCCGGAGGGACACTGATCTCCCGGAGGTTGACTGATCTCCCGGAGGGACACTGATCTCCCGGAGGGACACTGATCTCGGGGAGGGTGACACTGATCTCTCCAGAGGGACACTGATCTCCCGGAGGGTGACACTGATCTCCCGGAGTGTGACTGATCTCCCGGAGGGTGACTGATCTCCCGGAGGGTGACACTGATCTCCCGGAGGGACACTGATCTCCCGGAGGGTGACTGATCTCCCGGAGGGTGACTGATCTCCCGGAGGGTGACACTGATCTCCCGGAGGTTGACACTGATCTCCCGGAGGGTGACTGATCTCCCGGAGGGACACTGATCTCCCGGAGGGTGGCACTGATCTCCCGGAGGGACACTGATCTCCCGGAGGGACACTGATCTCCCGGAGGGTGACACTGATCTCCCGGAGGGACACTGATCTCCCGGAGGTTGACTGATCTCCCGGAGGGACACTGATCTCCCGGAGGGACACTGATCTCGGGGAGGGTGACACTGATCTCTCCAGAGGGACACTGATCTCCCGGAGGGTGACACTGATCTCCCGGAGGGTGACTGATCTCCCGGAGGGTGACTGATCTCCCGGAGGGTGACACTGATCTCCCGGAGGGACACTGATCTCCCGGAGGATGACTGATCTCCCGGAGGGACACTGATCTCCCGGAGGGTGACACTGATCTCCCGGAGAGTGACTGATCTCCCGGAGGGTGACACTGATCTCCCGGAGGGTGACACTGATCTCCCGGAGGGACACTGATCTCCCGGAGGGTGACACTGATCTCCCGGAGGGACACTGATCTCCCGGAGGGACACTGATCTCCCGGAGGGTGACACTGATCTCCCGGAGGGTGACACTGATCTCCCGGAGGGACACTGATCTCCCGGAGGGTGACACTGATCTCCCGGAGGGTGACACTGATCTCCCGGAGGATGACTGATCTCCCGGAGGGACACTGATCTCCCGGAGGGTGACTGATCTCCCGGAGGGTGACTGATCTCCCGGAGGGACACTGATCTCCCGGAGGGTGATCTCCCGGAGGGTGACTGATCTCCCGGAGAGACACTGATCTCCCGGAGGGTGACACTGATCTCCCGGAGGGACACTGATCTCCCGGAGGGTGACGCTGATCTCCCGGAGGGTGACACTGATCTCCCGGAGGGTGAATGATCTCCCGGAGGGACACTGATCTCCCGGAGGGTGACACTGATCTCCCGGAGGGACACTGATCTCCCGGAGGGTGACGCTGATCTCCCGGAGGGTGACGCTGATCACCCGGAGGGTGACACTGATCTCCCGGAGGGTGAATGATCTCCCGGAGGGTGACACTGATCTCCCGGAGGGACACTGATCTCCCGGAGGGTGACTGATCTCCCGGAGGGTGACACTGATCTCCCGGAGGGTGACACTGATCTCCCGGAGGGTGACACTGATCTCCCGGAGGGACACTGATCTCCCGGAGGGACACTGATCTCCCGGAGGGTGACACTGATCTCCCGGAGGGTGACTGATCTCCCGGAGGGACACTGATCTCCCGGAGTATGACTGATCTCCCGGAGGTTCACTGATCTCCCGGAGGGTGACACTGATCTCCCGTAGGATGACTGATCTCCCGGAGGGACACTGATCTCCCGGAGGGTGACTGATCTCCCGGAGGGTGACACTGATCTCCCGGAGGGTGACACTGATCTCCCGGAGGGTGACACTGATCTCCCGGAGGGTGACTGATCTCCCGGAGGGTGACGCTGATCTCCCGGAGGGTGACGCTGATCTCCCGGAAGGTGACACTGATCTCCCGGAGGGTGACTGATCTGCCGGAGGGTGACACTGATCTCCCGGAGGGTGACTGATCTCCCGGAGGGTGACACTGATCTCCCGGAGGTTGACACTGATCTCCCGGAGGGTGACACTGATCTCCCGGAGGGTGATCTCCCGGAGGGTGATCTCCCGGAGGGACACTGATCTCCCGGAGGGTGATCTCCCGGAGGGTGACACTGATCTCCCGGAGGGACACTGATCTCCCGGAGGGTGATCTCCCGGAGGGACACTGATCTCCCGGAGGGTGACACTGATCTGCCGGAGGGTGACACTGATCTCCCGGAGGGTGACTGATCTCCCGGAGGGTGATCTCCCGGAGGGTGACTGATCTCCCGGAGGGTGACACTGATCTCCCGGAGGGTGACACTGATCTCCCGGAGGGTGATCTCCCGGAGGGTGACACTGATCTCCCGGAGGGTGACTGATCTCCCGGAGCGGTGACTGATCTCCCGGAGGGTGACTGATCTCCCGGAGGGTGAATGATCTCCCGGAGGGACACTGATCTCCCGGAGGGTGACACTGATCTCCCGGAGGGTGAATGATCTCCCGGAGGGTGACTGATCTCCCGGAGGGTGACACTGATCTCCCGGAGGGTGAATGATCTCCCGGAGGGACACTGATCTCCCGGAGTGTGATCTCCCGGAGGGTGACTGATCTCCCGGAGAGTGACTGATCTCCCGGAGGGTGACACTGATCTCCCGGAGGGTGATCTCCCGGAGGGACACTGATCTCCCGGAGGGTGATCTCCCGGAGGGTGACACTGATCTCCCGGAGGGACACTGATCTCCCGGAGGGACACTGATCTCCCGGAGGGTGACACTGATCGCCCGGAGGGACACTGATCTCCCGGAGGGTGACACTGATCTCCCGGAGGGTGACTGATCTCCCGGAGGGACACTGATCTCCCGGAGGGTGACTGATCTCCCGGAGGGTGACACTGATCTCCTGGAGGGTGACACTGATCTCCCGGAGGGTGACTGATCTCCCGGAGGGACACTGATCTACCGGAGAGTGACACTGATCTCCCGGAGGGACACTGATCTCCCAGAGGGTGACACTGATCTCCCGGAGTGTGCCACTGATCTCCCGGAGGGTGCCACTGATCTCCCGGAGGGACACTGATCTCCCGGAGGGACACTGATCTCCCGGAGGGTGACACTGATCTCCCGGAGGGACACTGATCTCCCGGAGGGACACTGATCTCCCGGAGGGTGACACTGATCTCCCGGAGGGTGACACTGATCTCCCGGAGGGTGACTGATCTCCCGGAGGGACACTGATCTCCCGGAGAGTGCCTCTGATCTCCCGGAGGGACACTGATCTCCCGGAGCGTGACACTGATCTCCCGGAGGGTGACACTGATCTCCCGGAGGGTGCCACTGATCTCCCGGAGGGTGACACTGATCTCCTGGAGGGTGACTGATCTCCCGGAGGGTGACTGATCTCCCGGAGGGACACTGATCTCCCGGAGGGTGACGCTGATCTCCCGGAAGGTGACACTGATCTCCCGGAGGGTGATCTCCCGGAGGATGACACTGATCTCCCGGAGGGTGACTGATCTCCCGGAGGGACACTGATCTCCCGGAGGGTGATCTCCCGGAGGGTGACACTGATCTCCCGGAGGGTGACACTGATCTCCCGGAGGGTGACTGATCTCCCGGAGGGTGACACTGATCTCCCGGAGGTTGACTGATCTCCCGGAGGGTGACACTGATCTCCCGGAGGGTGACACTGATCTCCCGGAGGATGACTGATCTCCCGGAGGGACACTGATCTCCCGGAGGGTGACTGATCTCCCGGAGGGAAACTGATCTCCCGGAGGGTGACACTGATCTCCCGGAGGGTGACTGATCTCCCGGAGGGACACTGATCTCCCGGAGGGACACTGATCTCCCGGAGGGTGACGCTGATCTCCCGGAGGGTGACACTGATCTCCCGGAGGGTGACACTGATCTCCCGGAGGGTGATCTCCCGGAGGATGACACTGATCTCCCGGAGGGTGACTGATCTCCCGGAGGGACACTGATCTCCCGGAGGGTGATCTCCCGGAGGGTGACACTGATCTCCCGGAGGGTGACACTGATCTCCCGGAGGGTGACTGATCTCCCGGAGGGTGACACTGATCTCCCGGAGGGTGACACTGATCTCCCGGAGGATGACTGATCTCCCGGAGGGACACTGATCTCCCGGAGGGTGACACTGATCTCCCGGAGGGTGACTGATCTCCCGGAGGGACACTGATCTCCCGGAGGGTGACACTGATCTCCCGGAGGGACACTGATCTCCCGGAGGGGGACACTGATCTCCCGGAGGGTGACACTGATCTCCCGGAGGGTGACGCTGATCTCCCGGAGGGACACTGATCTCCCGGAGGGTGACACTGATCTCCCGGAGGGTGACTGATCTCCCGGAGGGTGACACTGATCTCCCGGAGGTACACTGATCTCCCGGAGGGTGACTGATCTCCGGGAGGGTGACACTGATCTCCCGGAGGGACACTGATCTCCCGGAGGGACACTGATCTCCCGGAGGGTGACACTGATCTCCCGGAGGGTGACACTGATCTCCCGGAGGATGACTGATCTCCCGGAGGATGACTGATCTCCCGGAGGGTGACACTGATCTCCCGGAGGGACACTGATCTCCCGGAGGGTGACACTGATCTCCCGGAGGGTGACACTGATCTCCCGGTGGTTGACACTGATCTCCCGGAGGGTGACTGATCTCCCGGAGGGTGACTGATCTCCCGGAGGGTGACACTGATCTCCCGGAGGTTGACACTGATCTCCCGGAGGGTGACTGATCTCCCGGAGGGACACTGATCTCCCGGAGGGTGACACTGATCTCCCGGAGGGTGACACTGATCTCCCGGTGGGTGACTGATCTCCCGGAGGGTGACTGATCTCCCGGAGGGTGACACTGATCTCCCGGAGGGTGGCACTGATCTCCCGGAGGGACACTGATCTCCCGGAGGGACACTGATCTCCCGGAGGGTGACACTGATCTCCCGGAGGGACACTGATCCCCCGGAGGTTGACTGATCTCCCGGAGGGACACTGATCTCCCGGAGGGACACTGATCTCCAGGAGGATGACACTGATCTCTCCAGAGGGACACTGATCTCCCGGAGGGTGACACTGATCTCCCGGAGGGTGACTGATCTCCCGGAGGGTGACTGATCTCCCGGAGGGTGACACTGATCTCCCGGAGGGACACTGATCTCCCGGAGGGTGACTGATCTCCCGGAGGGTGACTGATCTCCCGGAGGGACACTGATCTCCCGGAGGATGACTGATCTCCCGGAGGGACACTGATCTCCCGGAGGGTGACACTGACCTCCCGGAGAGTGACTGATCTCCCGGAGGGTGACACTGATCTCCCGGAGGGTGACACTGATCTCCCGGAGGGACACTGATCTCCCGGAGGGTGACACTGATCTCCCGGAGGGACACTGATCTCCCGGAGGGACACTGATCTCCCGGAGGGTGACACTGATCTCCCGGAGGGTGACACTGATCTCCCGGAGGGTGACACTGATCTCCCGGAGGATGACTGATCTCCCGGAGGGACACTAATCTCCCGGAGGGTGACTGATCTCCCGGAGGGACACTGATCTCCCGGAGGGTGATCTCCCGGAGGGTGACTGATCTCCCGGAGGGACACTGATCACCCGGAGGGTGACACTGATCTCCCGGAGGGTGACACTGATCTCCCGGAGGGACACTGATCTCCCGGAGGGTGACGCTGATCTCCCGGAGGGTGACGCTGATCTCCCGGAGGGTGACACTGATCTCCCGGAGGGTGACACTGATCTCCCGGAGGGTGAATGATCTCCCGGAGGGTGACACTGATCTCCCGGAGGGACACTGATCTCCCGGAGGGACACTGATCTCCCGGAGGGTGACGCTGATCTCCCGGAGGGTGACGCTGATCTCGCGGAGGGTGACACTGATCTCGCGGAGGGTGACACTGATCTCCCGGAGGGCGAATGATCTCCCGGAGGGACACTGATCTCCCAGAGGGTGACACTGATCTCCCGGAGGGACACTGATCTCCCGGAGGGTGACACTGATCTCCCGGAGGGACACTGATCTCCCGGAGAGTGACTGATCTCCCGGAGGGTGACACTGATCTCCCGGAGGGACACTGATCTCCCGGAGAGTGACTGATCTCCCGGAGGGTGACACTGATCTCCCGGAGGGTGACACTGATCTCCCGGAGGGTGAATGATCTCCCGGAGGGTGACACTGATCTCCCGGAGGGACACTGATCTCCCGGAGGGACACTGATCTCCCGGAGGCACACTGATCTCCCGGAGGGTGACACTGATCTCCCGGAGGGTGACACTGATTCTCCGGAGGGTGACACTGATCTCCCAGAGGGTGACTGATCTCCCGGAGGGTGACACTGATCTCCCGGAGGGACACTGATCTCCCGGAGGGTGACACTGATCTCCCGGAGGGTGAATGATCTCCCGGAGGGTGACACTGATCTCCCGGAGGGACACTGATCTCCCGGAGGGTGACTGATCTCCCGGAGGGTGACACTGATCTCCCGGAGGGTGACACTGATCTCCCGGAGGGACACTGATCTCCCGGAGGGACACTGATCTCCTGGAGGGTGACACTGATCTCCCGGAGGGTGACTGATCTCCCGGAGGGACACTGATCTCCCGGAGGATGACTGATCTCCCGGAGGTTGACTGATCTCCCGGAGGGTGACACTGATCTCCCGGAGGGTGACACTGATCTCCCGGAGGATGACTGATCTCCCGGAGGGACACTGATCTCCCGGAGGGTGATTGATCTCCCGGAGGGTGACTGATCTCCCGGAGGGTGACACTGATCTCCCGGAGGGTGACACTGATCTCCCGGAGGGTGACTGATCTCCCGGAGGGTGACGCTGATCTCCCGGAGGGTGACGCTGATCTCCCGGAAGGTGACACTGATCTGCCGGAGGGTGACACTGATCTCCCGGAGGGTGACTGATCTCCCGGATGGTGACACTGATCTCCCGGAGGGTGACACTGATCTCCCGGAGGGTGATCTCCCGGAGGGTGATCTCCCGGAGGGACACTGATCTCCCGGAGGGTGATCTCCCGGAGGGTGACACTGATCTCCCGGAGGGATACTGATCTCCCGGAGGGTGATCTCGGGGAGGGACACTGATCTCCCGGAGGGTGACTGATCTCCCGGAGGGACACTGATCTCCCGGAGGGTGACACTGATCTCCCGGAGGGTGACACTGATCTCCCGGAGGGTGACTGATCTCCCGGAGGGTGACTGATCTCCCGGAGAGTGACACTGATCTCCCGGAGGGTGACACTGATCTCCCGGAGGGACACTGATCTCCCGGAGGGGCACTGATCTCCCGGAGGGTGACTGATCTCCCGGAGGGTGACACTGATCTCCCGGAGGGTGACACTGATCTCCCGGAGGGTGACACTGATCTCCCGGAGGGTGACACTGATCTCCCGGAGGGTGACTGATCTCCCGGTGGGTGATCTCCCGGAGGGTGACACTGATCTCCCGGAGGGTGACACTGATCTCCCGGAGGGTGACTGATCTCCCGGAGGGTGATCTCCCGGAGGGTGACACTGATCTCCCGGAGGGTGACTGATCTCCCGGAGGGTGACTGATCTCCCGGAGGGACACTGATCTCCCGGAGGGACACTGATCTCCCGGAGGGTGACACTGATCTCCCGGAGGGTGACACTGATCCCCCGGAGGGACACTGATCTCCCGGAGGGTGACACTGATCTCCCGGTGGGACACTGATCTCCGGGAGAGTGACATCTCCCGGAGGGTGACACTGATCTCCCGGAGGGACACTGATCTCCCGGAAGTTGGGGAAGTCCAGAACCAGGGGTCACGGTCTAAGGATAAGGGGTAAGCCATTTAGGACCGAGATGCGGAGGAACTTCTTCACCCAGAGAGTGGTGAACCTGTGGAATTCTCTACCACAGAAAGTTGTTGAGGCCAATTCACTAAATATATTCAAAAAGGAGTTAGATGAGGTCCTTACTGCTAGGGGGATCAAGGGGTATGGCGAGAAAGCAGGAATGGGGTACTGAAGTTGAATGTTCAGCCATGAACTCATTGAATGGAGGTGCAGGCTAGAAGGGCCGAATGGCCTACTCCTGCACCTATTTTCTATGTTTCTATGTTTCTATGACACTGATCTCCCGGAGGGTGACACTGATCTCCCGGTGGGACACTGATCTCCGGGAGAGTGACTGATCTCCCGGAGGGTGACACTGATCTCCCGGAGGGACACTGATCTCCCGGAGGGTGACACTGATCTCCCGGAGGGTGAATGATCTCCCGGAGGGACACTGATCTCCCGGAGGGTGACACTGATCTCCCGGAGGGACACTGATCTCCCGGAGGGTGACACTGATCTCCCGGAGGGTGACACTGATCTCCCGGAGGGTGACACTGATCTCCCGGAGGGACACTGATCTCCCGGAGGGTGACACTGATCTCCCGGAGGGTGACTGATCTCCCGGAGGGACACTGATCTCCCGGAGGGACACTGATCTCCCGGAGGGACACTGATCTCCCGGAGGGTGACACTGATCTCCCGGAGGGTGACTGATCTCCCGGAGGGTGACTGATCTCCCGGAGGGTGACACTGATCTCCTGGAGGGTGACTGATCTCCCGGAGGGTGATCTCCCGGAGGATGACACTGATCTCCCGGAGGGTGACACTGATCTCCCGGAGGGTGACACTGATCTCCCGGAGGGTGACTGATCTCCCGGAGGGTGATCTCCCGGAGGGACACTGATCCACCGGAGGGTGACACTGATCTCCCGGAGGGTGACTGATCTTCCGGAGGGTGATCTCCCGACGGGTGACACTGATCTCCCGGAGCGGAGCGTGGGGAAGGTGCAGGAGTCACGGAGCCACAATGCGTGTTGTGCGATGTCTACGTCACTCACTGAGGGTCCGTGCCCCAGTCAATGTTTCTCACATATTCCCCTTTCCATGGCAGATCGGTTGGTGTGGGGCAAGTGGTCGCCATGGTCACCGTGCAGCGTGTCGTGTGGAGGTGGGGAGCAGATCCGGACTCGCTCCTGTCTCATCCCACCGTGTGACGGCTTCCCGGCCCAGAGTAAAACCTGCCGGACCCAGGTCTGCCTCGGTGAGTCTGTAATTGGTTCCCCCGCTGAGTGATCTGTGCACACTCTGCCCCCTCTCCCCCGACTCAATACTCAGGCCTCAGAGCGACATCAGCTCGTCACTCTCCCCTCACTCCCCCCTCACTCCTGTCCCTCACTCTCCCCTCCCCCCTCAATCTCCCCTCCCCCCTCAATCTCCTCCCCTGCCCTTCCCCCTCACTCTCCTCACCCCACCACTCTCCTCACCCCCTCACTCTCCTCACCCCCTCACTCTCCTCAACCCCTCACTCTCCTCAACCCCTCACTCTCCTCACCCCCTCACTCTCCTCAACCCCTCACTCTCCTCACCCCCTCACTCTCCTCACCCCCTCGTGATCTCTCCCCCTCGCCCGCTCTCCCCCTCCCGCCCTCTCCCCCTCCCTCGCCCTCTCCCCCTCCCTCGTGCTCTCCCCCTCCCTCGCTCGCTCTTTCCCTCTCGCTCGCTCTCTCCCCCTGACTCTCTCCCTCACTCCCCCTCGCGCTCTCTCCCTCACTCCCCCTCGCGCTCTCTCCCTCTCGGTCTCGCTCCCTCACTCCCCCTCGCGCTCTCTCCCTCACTCCCCCTCGCGCTCTCTCCCTCACTCCCCCTCGCGCTCTCTCCCTCACTCCCCCTCGCGCTCTCTCCCTCTCGGTCTCGCTCCCTCACTCCCCCTCACCCCACCTCCCTGCCTCCCTCCCACACAGTCTGGTTGCTCTCTCTGACTGTCCACCTTACGGAGCCAATGCTGGAGGGGGCAGTGGGTTCGAGAAAATAATTGCACTAAAGACCGACAAAACCCCAGGACCTGATGGGTTCCCCCCAGAATTCCATTACACGGGAGATACGGCCCAGAAACAGGCCGTTCGGCCCAACCAGTCCATGCCAGCGTTTATACTCCACTCGAGCCTCCTCCCGTCTTTCCCCATCTAAATCTATCACCATAACCCTCTATTCCCTTCTCCCTCATAGACTTATCCAGCCTCCCCTTAAATGCATTGATACTATTCACCTCAACCCCTCCCTGTGGCAGTGAGTTCCACATTCTCACCGCTCTCTGGGTAAAGAAGTTTCTCCTGAATTCCCTGTTGGATTTCTGGGTGATTATCTTATATTGATGGCCTCTAGTTATGCTCTTCCCCACAAGTGGAAACATTCTCTCTGTATCCACCCTATCAAAACCTCTCATCATTTTAAAGACCTCTATTAGGTCACCCCTCAGCCTTCTTTTTTCAAGAGTAAAGAGACCCAGCCTGTTCATCCTGTCCTGATAGATATACCCTCACATTTCTGGTATCATCCTTGTAAACCTTCTCTGCACCCTCTCCAGTGCCTCTATATCCTTTTTATAATATGGTGACCAGAACTGTACGCAGTGCTCTGTGGTCTAACCAAGATTCCATACAGGTTTAACATAACTTCCCTACTTTTCAATTCTTTCCCTCACATTTATCTTGTCATGTATCTCACATTACTGTATATAACTGTACTTACCAAGCTATACATGACTGTAACTGGATAGGACCTGCAACAATAAGCATACCTTACCACCAGGAGACACTCCATACCTGTCCCACTGAGGTATATAAAGAGAGTCTCAGGCAAGTGCAGCACTGGAGAGCTGGAATTAAAGGTGCAGGCCCTGAGTGACCCTGACTTCAGCCTGTGTCTCGTGTAGGTCAGTACATTCGAGTCAGGACTTTACAGTGGCGACGAGTTACGGGGTTACAGAATTCACAGAATGGCTACCAATAGCACAGATGAGAAATACAATGCTGGAGATAATTGGGAGGACTTTATAGAAAGGCTCCAGCAAAGCTTTGTAACCAAAGACTGGTTAGGCGATAATAAGGCAGACAAGAGAAGAGCCCATCTCTTGACCAGCTGTGGCTCGAAAACATACACTTTAATGAAAGACCTGTTGGCACCCGAGAAACCAGCAAGCAAGTCGTTTGAGGAGTTAAGCACACTGGTAAGAGACCACCTGAAGCCAGCGAGCAGCCTACACATGGCCAGACACAGGTTCTACAACTACAGACGCTGTGTGGGCCAGAGCATACCCGACTTCGTGGCGGAACTTCCGAGGCTGGCTAGTTCATGTGAGTTCTCCGATGAACTAAGGGGAGAAGTACTGAGAGGTTTTTGTATTGAAGGAATAGACCAAGCAGGCTTATTCCGAAAGCTTATAGAGACTAAGAACTTGACTCTAGAGGCAGCAGCACTGGTCGCACAGACGTTCTTGGCAGGCGAAGAAGAAACGAGGCTGATCTATACTTCGGGTCCGACAACCAACGAGGCATCGGAACAAGGGGTTCACATTGTGAAACAAACCGCTACCCCCACACACAGACAAAGGCAGGAGAGCAGGCCTTCAACAGCAGACAGTGGCACCAGAAGCCACCAAAACCAAGGGCCACATGAACGGCCGATCACACCTCATCAACCCACAATGTGAGCAATCAACAACAGATTGAGAGAAGCTCAAGGGAGATCAGCCAGACGCAGCTCATCCTTCGCCACCAATGGAAACGGTCTGTGTTGGAGATGTGGGGGAAGGCACTCAACCAGGGTGTGTCGATTTCAGCAAGCCATTGCAGAAAATGCAACTACACAGGACATCTGGCTCGCATGTGCAGAAAAACAGCAGCTCGGCTGGTAGACATAGAGACATAGAAAATAGGTGCAGGAGTAGGCCATTCGGCCCTTCTAGCCTGCACCGCCATTCAATGGGTTCATGGCTGAACATGCAACTTCAGTACCCCATTCCTGCTTTCTCACCATACCCCTTGATCCCCCGAGTAGTAAGGACTACATCTAACTCCTTTTTGAATATATTTAGTGAATTGGCCTCAACAACTTTCTGTGGTAGAGAATTCCACAGGTTCACCACTCTCTGGGTGAAGAAATTTCTCCTCATCTCAGTCCTAAATGGCTTACCCCTTATCCTTAGACTGTGACCCCTGGTTCTGGACTTCCCCAACATTGGGAACATTCTTCCTGCATCTAACCTGCCTAAACCCATCAGAATTTTAAACGTTTCTATGAGGTCCCCTCTCATTCTTCTGAACTCCAGTGAATACAAGCCCAGTTGATCCAGTCTTTCTTGATATGTCAGTCCCGCCATCCCGGGAATCAGTCTGGTGAACCTTCGCTGCACTCCCTCAATAGCAAGAATGTCCTTCCTCAAGTTAGGAGACCAAAACTGTACACAATGCTCCAGGTGTGGCCTCACCAAGGCCCTGTACAACTGTAGCAACACCTCCCTGCCCCTGTACTCAAATCCCCTCGCTATGAAGGCCAACATGCCATTTGATTTCTTAACCGCCTGCTGTACCTGCATGCCAACCTTCAATGACTGATGTACCATGACACCCAGGTCTCGTTACACCTCCCCTTTTCCTAATCTGTCACCATTCAGATAATAATCCGTCTCTCTGTTTTTACCACCCAAGTGGATAACCTCACATTTATCCACATTTTACTTCATCTGCCATGCATTTGCCCACTCACCTCACCTATCCAAGTCACTCTGCAGCCTCATAGCATCCTCCTCGCAACTCACACTGCCACCCAACTTAGTGTCATCCGCACTTTTGGAGATACTACATTTAATCCCCTCGTGGCCAAATCATTAATGTACAGTGTAAACAGCTGGGGCCCCAGCACAGAACCTTGCGGTACCCCACTAGTCACTGCCTCCCATTCTGAAAAGTCCCCATTTACTCCTACTCTTTGCTTCCTGTCTGACAACCAGTTCTCAATCCACGTCAGCACACTACCCCCAATCCCATGTGCTTTAACTTTACACATTAATCGCTTGTGTGGAACCTTGTTGAAAGCCTTCTGAAAGTCCAAATACACCACAACAACCGGTTCTCCCTTGTCCAGTCTACTGGAAACATCCTCAAAAAATTGCAGAAGATTTGTCAAGCATGATTTCCCTTTCACAAATCCATGCTGACTTGGACCTATCATGTCACCTCTTTCCAAATGCGCTGCTATGACATCCTTAATAATTGATTCCATCATTTTACCACTACCGATGTCAGGCTGACCGGTCTATAATTCCCTGTTTTCTCTCTCCCTCCTTTTTTAAAAAGTGGGGTTACATTGGCTACCCTCCACTCCATAGGAACTGATCCAGTCAATGGAATGTTGGAAAATGACTGTCAATGCATCCGCTATTTCCAAGGCCACCTCCTTAAGTACTCTGGGATGCAGTCCATCAGGTCCTGGGGATTTATCGGCCTTCAATCCCATCAATTTCCCCAACACAATTTCCCGACTAATAAGGATTTCCCTCAGTTCCTCCTCCTTACTAGACCCTCTGATCCCTTTGATATCCGGAAGGTTATTTGTGTCCTCCTCAGTGAATACCGAACCAAAGTACTTGTTCAATTGGTCTGCCATTTCTTTGTTCCCAGTTATGACTTCCCCTAATTCTGACTGCAGGGGACCTACGTTTGTCTTTACTAACCTTTTTCTCTTTACATATCTATATCTATATGCGAGAGGATTAATTAGCAATCTCGTTGTGCGAGGCCCCTTGGGGAAGAGTGACCATAATATGGTGGAATTCTGCATTAGGATGGAGAATGAAATAGTTAATTCAGAGACCATGGTCCAGAACTTAAAGAAGGGTAACTTTGAAGGTATGAGGCGTGAATTGGCTAGGATAGATTGGTGAATGATACTTAAGGGGTTGACTGTGGATGGGCAATGGCAGACATTTAGAGACCGCATGGATGAACTACAACAATTGTACATCCCTGTCTGGCGTAAAAATAAAAAAGGGATGGTGGCTCAACTGTGGCTATCAAGGGAAATCAGAGATAGTATTAAAGCCAAGGAAGTGGCATACAAATTGGCCAGAAATAGCAGTGAACCCGGGGACTGGGAGAAATTTAGAACTCAGCAGAGGAGGACAAAGGGTTTGATTAGGGCAGGGAAAATAGAGTACGAGAGGAAGCTTGCAGGGAACATTAAGACGGAAAGGTCGGAAAGCGGACCAGAAGACATTTGGAACAGTGCACGGGACGCCGAGGTACAGTGGGTTAACACGATCAATGTCCACTGTTCTTACACCAAGACGCCTCCAATTAAGATGAGGGTTCTACTCAACGGGATACCCGTCAACATGGAACTGGACACGGGGGCCAGTCAATCCCTCATGAGCATTCAACAATTTGAACAGCTGTGGCCGCACAAAAGCAACAGACCAAAACTCACAAAGATCGACACCAAACTAAGGACCTATACTAAAGAAATCGTCCCAGTCCTTGGCAGCACCATGCTCTCAGTCACACACAAAGGGACAGTGAACCGACTTCCCCTGTGGATTGTCCCCGAGATCTCCCAGCCCTGTTGGGGAGAAGCTGGTGAGCAGAACTTAATTGGAAATGAGATGATGTTCACGCCATGTCGTCAGAGGAACGGACCTCCTGCTCAACAGTTCTAAGCCATTTTCAACATCTCTTTCAGCCAGGTGTGGGCACCTTCAAAGGGGCTAAAGTTAGAATCTACATCTCACAGAATGCCAGACCGGTCCATCACAAGGTTAGAGCTGTGCCTTATGTGATGAGGGAAAAGATTGAAAACGAACTGGACCGGCTTCTGCGGGAAGGCATTATATCACCTGTGGAATTCAGAGACTGAGCAAGTCCCATCGTCCCAGTCATGAAGCCTGATGGATCGGAGTGAATCTGTGGGGACTACAAATCTACCATAAACAGAGTCTCCCTACAGGACCAGTACCCGCTGCCCAGAGCGGAGGACTTATTTGCCACGTTGGCTGGAGGTAAACTTTTCACGAAACTTGACCTCACATCTGTGTATATGACGCAAGAACTGACCGAAGAGTCTAAGCTACTCACCACCATCAACACACATCGAGGCCTTTTCATGTACAATCGATGCCCATTCAGCATCAGGTCGGCAACTGCCATATTCCAGCGCAACATGGAGAGTCTGCTCAAGTCCATCCCAGGGACGGTTATGTTTCAAGATGACATATTCATCACGGGCAGGGACACCGACTCCCATCTCCGCAATCTTGAGGAAGTACTAAGTCGATTGGATCGGGTAGGCCTAAGAGTTAAGAAATCCAAGTGCCTGTTTCTCGCACCCGAGGTTGAATTTTTGAGCAGAAGGATTGCCGCTGATGGAATCCGCCCAACAGAGTCCAAAACAGAAGCGATTCGCCTGGCACCCAGGCCCCGGAATGTCTCAGAACTGCGTGCCTTTCTCGGGCTACTCAATTACTTTGGGAACTTTATGCAGAACTTAAGCACGCTGCTGGAGCCTCTCCATGTGCTACTCAGGAAGGGGTGCGATTGGTTTTGGGGGGACGCCCAGGAACGCGCCTTCAATAAGGCACGCAACCTTCTGTGTTCCAACAGTGTTTTGACTTTCTTTGACCCAGGTAAAAAGCTAGTTCTCACATGCGATGCGTCAGCGTACGGGGTCGAGTGCGTTTTACAACATGTCAATAGTGCGGGCAAATTACAACCCATAGCTTATGCCTCCAGGTCACTTTCGCGGGCGGAGCGCGGGTACGGAATGGTAGAGAAGGAGGCGCTCGCGTGCGTGTACGGTGTCAAAAAGATGCACCAATACCTTTTCGGGGCCAAGTTCGCGTTAGAAACCGACCACAAGCCCCTCACGTCCCTCCTATCTGAGTGCAAGGCAATAAACGCCAACGCCTCGGCGCGAATTCAACGGTGGGCACTCATGCTGGCGTCCTACGACTATACCATAAGGCACAGACCAGGCACAGACAACTGTGCCGACGCGCTCAGCAGGCTACCCCTGGCGACCACGGAAGGGTCCGATGAACAGGACTGTGAGATGGTCATGGCAATCAATGCCTTTGAGTCCACAGGTTCGCCCATGACGGCTCGCCAAATCAGAGCCTGGTCGGCCAGCGACCCCACGTTATCTCTAGTTAAAAGATGTGTCCTAACCGGTGACTGGGCAGAGGCTCGCGATGCCTGCCCCGAGGAATTAAAACCCTTTCACAGGCGCATGCATGAGCTATCACTATAGGCAGACTGCCTGATGTGGGGCAGCCGAGTAGTTATGCCTCTGCGAGGCAGAGAGGCATTTGTCCGGGAGCTCCATCACGAGCACCCGGGGATCGTTCTCATGAAGGCTATAGGCAGATCCCACGTCTGGTGGCCTGGCATTGACATGGACTTGGAGCTCTGCGTCCGAAGGTGCACCATTTGTGCCCAACTCAGTAATGCCCCCAGGGAGGCCCCCCTAAACCGTGGTCGCGGGTGCATGTAGACTATGCGGGCCCATTCATGGGCAAAATGTTCCTCATAGTCGTTGATGCATTTTCAAAATGGATCGAGTGCACCATTTTAAACTCGAGCACCACCTCCACCACTGTGGAGAGCCTTAGAACCATGCTTGCAATGCACAGCATTCCTGACATATTGGTCAGTCATAGTGGTCCGTGCTTCACCAGCGCAGAATTTCACGATTTTATAGTTGACCATGGTATAAATCACGTTAAGACGGCACCTTTCAAGCCGGCCTCCAATGGCCAGGCGGAGTGAGCAGTGCAGATCATTAAACAAGGCATGCTCAGAATCCAAGGTCCCATGCTGCAGAGCCGCCTGTCGCGACTGCTGCTGGCATACAGATCTCGTCCGCACTCGTTGACTGGGGTTCCCCCTGCGCAACTATTGATGAAACAAACCTTAAAGACTAGGCTCTCGTTAATCCTCCCAGACATGCATGAAATTGTTGAGGCAAAGCGCCGGAAGCTAACTGAGTACCATGACCAAAATTCGAGGGGGAGGTGGAATGAGATAGGGGACAAAGTGTTTGTGCTAAACTATGGCAGGGGTCGCAAATGGCTTGCAGGGACAGTAACAGGCAAAGAGGGAAACAGGCTACTGGTTGTACAAATGGACAAATGGCCAAACCTGCCGGAGGCATGTAGACCAAGTAAAAAGTAGATTCACTGATAACACTGAAGAACCAGAGGCAGACTACAATGTGGAACTCACACCACACCTGGTGGACAGACAGGTGGAACAACCTGAGGAAAGGGCAGTCTCAACAGACAGCCCAGGCGAGATACCAGCAATCACACCGAACGATAAACAGGCACCAAGGCAAACAACTGAACCACAACTAAGACGCTCCATGCGAGAGCGCAGACCACCTGAGAGACTGAATCTATAAAGGCAATGAGACCTTGGGGGAGGGTGATGACATGTATCTCACATTACTGTATATAACTGTACTTAACATGCTATACATGACTGTAACTGGATATGACCTGTAACAATAAGCATACCTTACCACCAGGGGTGCACTTGCAGGAGACACTCCATACCTGTCCCACTGAGGTATATAAAGGGAGATCTCAGGCAAGTGCAGCACTGGAGAGCTGGAATTAAAGGTGCAGGCCCTGAGTGACCCTGACTTCAGCATGTGTCTGGTGTAAGTCAGTACATTAGAGTCAGGACTTAACATATCTGTGTTGAACTTCATTTGCTGATTATATGCCCATTCTGCAAGTTTATTAATGTCCCCCTGTAATGTGTCGCAGCCCCCTCAGTATTGACTCGCCCCCAATTTGGTGTCGCCCGCAAATTTATAAATTTGGGTTTTGGAGGAAGTCGGTGAGGAATTTGTGGATAGTTTAATCTCCCAAAGCTCTCTACTCAGGAAATGCAAATGTAATCCATTGTTTATAAAAGGTGAGGGAGAGAAACCAGAACAGTACAGAGCTGTTGGTCTAAATCTATCGTGGAGAGGTTATTGGAATCAATAATAGTGGGGGGAGGGAGGGGGAGAGGGTGGGGGGGAGAGAGAGAGAGGGGGGGCAGAGAGAGAGAGAGGGGGGAAAGAGAGAGAGAGGGGGGAAAGAGAGAGAGAGAGGGGGGCAGAGAGAGGGGGGAAAGAGGGGGAGAGGGGGAGGGGGGAGAGAGAGAGGGGGGAGGGGGGGAAAGGGGGGAGAGAGAGCGAGAGGGGGGGAGGGGGAGAGAGAGGGCGGGGGAGAGAGTGGGCGGGAGAGGGGGGAGAGCGAGAGAGCAGGGGAGAGCGAGAGTGAGGAGAGGGGAAGAGCGAGGGAAGGGGGGAGAGTGAGGGGAGGGGGAAGCGCGAGTGAGGGGAGGGGGAAGCGCGAGTGAGGGGAGGGGAGGGGGCGGGGGAGAGCATGAGAGTGGGGTAGAGGGAGAGGGAGGGTGGAGATGGAGGAGGGAGGGGGAGGAGAGAGAGAAGGACAGGGATAGGGAGGAGAGAGAGAGGGAGGGGGAGGAGAGAGAGAGGGAGGGGGAGGAGGGAGGGAGTGGGGGGAGGGGGTGACCGGGGGAAAGGGGAGAGCAAGGGAGGGGGGGAGGAGGGTGCGAGGGAGGTGGGAGACGGGGAGGGGGAGAGCGAGGGAGTGAGGGAGGGGGAGTATGTCAGGGGGTGGTCTCTATGAGGGGGTCAGGTTCCCTTTTGACCAACTTGAGCGGTTTCGAGTTGTCCCCCTCCCTTGGGTTCTAGACTCTGGATTTATTTGGGGGATGTGACAAAGTGCAAAGGTCGCTGGTTTGATGCACAAGAACTTTGGTTTTATTACAGTCAAGAAATTACAAACTTATAATTACTCTAATAAGAAAATTACAATGTCAAAACTTATTCAAACTTATTAATGAACAATACCTTACACTCGGAGAGGGTTACAATAGCTTATAATGACTCTAATAGAGAACAACACATTATATTCAAAGGGGGTTACAGTAAAATTACCCCTCCCACCTCCCAATCCCTAATTCTAGCTGGGTTAGACTCCGGGGCAGGCAGGGACTCTAGCTGGGTTACACTCCGGGACAGGGACTCTAGCTGGGTTACACTCCGGGACAGGGACTCTAGCTGGGTTACACTCCGGGACAGGGACTCTAGCTGGGTTACACTCCGGGACAGGGACTCGAGCTGGGTTACACTCCGGGACAGGGACTCTAGCTGGGTTAGACTCCGGGACAGGGACTCTAGCTGGGTTACACTCCGGGGCAGGGACTCTAGCTGGGTTACACTCCGGGACAGGGACTCTAGCTGGGTTACACTCCGGGACAGGGACTCTAGCTGGGTTACACTCCGGGACAGGCAGGGACTCTAGCTGGGTTACACTCCGGGGCAGGGACTCTAGCTGGGTTACACTCCGGGACAGGGACTCTAGCTGGGTTACACTCCGGGGCAGGGACTCTAGCTGGGTTACACTCCGGGACAGGGACTCTAGCTGGGTTACACTCCGGGACAGGCAGGGACTCTAGCTGGGTTACACTCCGGGACAGGGACTCTAGCTGGGTTACACTCCGGGACAGGGACTCTAGCTGGGTTACACTCCGGGACAGGCAGGGACTCTAGCTGGGTTACACTCCGGAACAGGGACTCTAGCTGGGTTACACTCCGGGACAGGCAGGGACTCTAGCTGGGTTACACTCCGGGACAGGGACTCTAGCTGGGTTGCACTCCGGGACAGGCAGGGACTCTAGCTGGGTTACACTCCGGGACAGGGACTCTAGCTGGGTTACACTCCGGGGCAGGGACTCTAGCTGGGTTACACTCCGGGACAGGGACTCTAGCTGGGTTACACTCCGGGGCAGGCAGGGACTCTAGCTGGGTTACACTCCGGGACAGGGACTCTAGCTGGGTTAGACTCCGGGACAGGGACTCTAGCTGGGTTACACTCCGGGGCAGGGACTCTAGCTGGGTTACACTCCGGGACAGGGACTCTAGCTGGGTTACACTCTGGGGCAGGCAGGGACTCTAGCTGGGTTACACTCCGGGACAGGCAGGGACTCTAGCTGGGTTACACTCCGGGACAGGGACTCTAGCTGGGTTACACTCCGGGGCAGGGACTCTAGCTGGGTTACACTCCGGGACAGGGACTCTAGCTGGGTTACACTCCGGGGCAGGCAGGGACTCTAGCTGGGTTACACTCCGGGACAGGGACTCTAGCTGGGTTACACTCCGGGACAGGGACTCTAGCTGGGTTACACTCCGGGGCAGGGACTCTAGCTGGGTTAGACTCTGGGGCAGGCAGGGACTCTAGCTGGGTTAGACTCCGGGGCAGGCAGGGACTCTAGCTGGGTTACACTCCGGGGCAGGCAGGGACTCTAGCTGGGTTACACTCCGGGGCAGGCAGGGACTATGCTGACCGACCCTTTTGACAGTTCGCGGTAGATGGCGGTTTCGGGGTTCACTGGATGCAGTCGGGGTCTACTTGCCGTACCCCGAACGTCGGAGAAGACTTCTTGCTGCACAATCTTCAGTTGGGTTGAGTCCGCTGATGCGGTAAGGTGCGTTTTGGATATTGGGGTAAGTTTTCTTTGGCTAGAGATAGGTTTCTACAGTCTGTTAGGTAATGTTTTACCCGTTGGCAGGTCAGGATTAGATTGTAGAGTGGAAACGTTTCGATTCTTCGGTTTTTCCCCGTTGGAGTTTTGTTTGGAGTTTGCTCGATCGCGGTGGTTTTCCGTTGGTACCATGTTGTCTGTGGTCGGTTGCTGCCGCGATGCTGATGTTCTTCCTTCCTTCAGGACTTCGAGGCTGGAGAAGTTAGTTTACAACTGTTGCATTGGTTTCTCTCCTTGTCTTGATGAGGTAGTAGTAACCCTGTAGCTACTTAGCAACCTAACCGCTGTTGATACAGGGGCCCGTTATACGATTTCAGTGTTTCTAATCTTGGCGCCAAATCTGTTCAAAATCCTCTGTATAAATTTGGCGGGCTTGGCTCTTTGTAACATTTTGTCAGGCTCGTTAAAAGTTGATATGTCTTGGGTAGGTTGATCTTCGAAAACTGTTTCCTGATAGAAATATTAGTTTGGTAATTGCAATGTCCTTTTGTGCTTAGTTTTTCGCCTACAGGCTGGAATGGACCTCTTTGTGATGTATATGCTGAAATGGTTTTCCAGACCCATGTTGATGGGTGATTTTGTGATGTTAATGTCTCTCGTGGTGAAGGATTCTCAAATACTCATTTCTCCAGACAGGTTAACCCAGTCCTCACACCCAAGTAGTCTCACTTAATCAGCTGGTCGCTTGCTAGTTCTTTTAGCCCCACCTACAGCCTTGAACTTGTCTTGTAAAAGTTCAAAATTCTATTAAAGTTCGTAGTTTCTTCCATAAGCACTTCAGGGTTCCAAACGTTTCGGTAGATAGTCCCAAATTAAATTTCCTTTCGAATGAGCCCAAACACTGGGGGGAGTTCTTGTGAATTTTGCACACCCCTTCAAGGGGGAGCGAGGGATGAACCAGAGCGAGGGGAGAAAGCGAGGGAGAGGGGAGTGAGGGAGGAACCAGAGCGAGGGGAGAAAGCAAGGGAGGGGGAGCGAAGGAGAGGGTAGCGAGAAGGAGGAGGGAGGGGGAGAGGGAGGGTGGAGAAGGAAGAGGGAGGGGGAGAGGGAGGATGGAGGGGGAGGGAGATGAAGAATGAGGGAGGGAGATGAAGAATGAGGGAGGGAGAGGGGGAGGGAGGGGAGAGAGAGAGAGAAAGGGGGGAGGGGAGAGTGAGGGAGGGGGAGGGAGAGGGAGAGAGAAAGGGGAGAGGGGGAGGGAGGGGTTGTGGAAAGGTCTGGCTGTGGTTAGGTCGGGGTCTAGCCGGGGTCAGGTCAGGGTCGGGCTGGGGTCAGGTTGGGGTCTAGCCGGGGTCAGGTCAGGTCAGGGTCGGGTCGGGGTCGGGGTAGGGTCGAGTCAGGTCAGGCCGGGGTCAGGCCGGGTCAGGGTCGGGTCAGGTCGGGGTTGTGTCAGGGTCTGGCCAGGGTCGGGTCTGGCCGGGGTTGGGTCAGGTCAGGGTCGGGCTGGGGTCAGGTCGGGGCGGGTCAGGTCGGGGACAGGTCGGGGTCTGGCCGGGGTCGGGTCAGGTCGGGGTCTAGCCGGGGTCAGGTCAGGGTCGAGTCAGGTCGGGCCGGGGTCAGGCCGTGGTTAGGTCGGGGTCGGGCCGGGGTCTAGCTGGGGTCGGGGTTGTGTCGGGGTCTGGCCGGGGTCGGGTCAGGTCAGGGTCGGGGTCTAGCTGGGGTCAGGTCAGGGTCGAGTCAGGTCGGGCTGGGGTCTGGCCGGGGTCGGGTCGGGTCAGGATCGGGTCAGGTCTGGGTCTAGCCGAGGTCAGGTCGGGGTCGGGGCAGGTCAGGGTCGGGGCAGGTCGGGGTCAGGTCGGGGTCGGGTCGGGTCAGGTCAGGCCGGGTCAGGGTCGGGTCAGGTCGGGCTGGGGTCTGGCCGGGGTCGGGTCGGGTCGGGGTCTAGCCGGGGTCAGGTCGGGGTCGGGGTCGGGCCGGGGTCAGGGTGGGGTCAGCGTCGGGTCAGGTCTGGCCGGGGTCAGGGTCGGGTCGGGGTCAGGGTGGGGTCAGGGTCGGGTCAGGACGGGCCGGGGTCAGGGTCAGGTCGGGTCGGGGTCAGGGTGGGGTCAGGGTCGGGTCAGGACGGGCCGGGGTCA